>NC_090398.1:4383185-4574913 GCF_036365525.1 Heterodontus francisci
AACAAGAATCTATCTACTTCCATCTTAAAGTATTCAATGACCCCACCTCCACCATCTTCTGAAGCAAAGAATTCCAGCATATTACAACCCTCTGAGAGAAAACAACATTTTCCTCATCTCAGTTCTAAAAGGGCGACTCCTAATTTTAAAACAGTGGCCCCTAGTTCTGAACTCCCCACAAGTGGAAACACCCTACCCACATCCACCTTGTCAAGACCTTTCAGGATCTTATATACTTCAATTAAGTCTCTCCTCACTCTTCGAAACTACAGTGAAAACAAGACCGGACTGTCCAACTTTTCCTCATACGACAACCAGCTCATTGCAGGCATCAATCTAGTAAACCTCCTCTGATCCGCCTCCATCGCGTTCAAAGCTGCTGATGTAATGTGTTTGTTCAGCTGAGTGTTTCTGATAGCAATGATCAGGGGGAATAACTGTGTCAGTGGAGATTTAGATCACCTGTATAAATCAGCACCCATTGGAATGGATCAGCTCAGAACGCCTGCTGGTGCTGTGAGTTCAAGGCGAACAGAAGTCTTCACTTCCCACAGAAATGGGATATCCAGTAATGCTTCAGATCCTATCCATTTATTATCCTGTACTAGCTGCAACTGGAGTTCCTGGTAAGAATGTATAACAGTTGTGAATGGTGCAAATCGATGTTAACTGTGCTGCTGTACTTGGTGTTATTTCTCACTGTGTGTTTTACTCAGCCTCCTGTTTCAGCAGTTGCCCGTTGGCACCTTCTAGCTTTCAGCTCTTCCTGTCTTGTGGAAGCGACATTATTTCTGTCATGACCTTTGTTTATCCACGTCCGGTATTGTTACTGGATTATTCTCTGTAATGAATACATTCGAATCAGATGTCTTGGCTCCGAGCAGGAATCAGACAATCAGGAGTTTTTAGCAGTTTCATGTTGTGGATCTAACCTGCCCTGCAATATTTTTCTGAATGTGTTTTCAGTGACTGATAATGAGACAACTCATGGACTCTGTGTTACAAGGGGACAGCACAATGTTCTCCCTGCCCAATGACATGGTTCAATTTAACTGGGAGTTCAATGTATTTCTTGGTTATCACCGTTATAAAATATGATTTCATTCTGTGCTTCTTAGATCTGGCCACTGAACTGAGTTTGTTGCTAACACTTTCACATCTCCTTCTCTGCTTCACTGTGGAACCTTCACTGTCACTGGACTACATTGTAAAATAGAAAGTATTGATGTGATGTTTAATTGGTTTACACTCTATCAGTTGGAAGCAAGAGTCCTTCCATTTATCTGTAGAGTAACAGCTGCAGCGCCGATTGAGTTTTCTTCATTATTGAATCCCACATTCTAACAGTGTACTTTATAATTCCAGGAGAAGGGATTTCAATGATTGGAACAAGCTTTCGATTCAGTTTATTTCATGTATTGTAGATGAAGTGAACAGTAGATGTGAACAGGTGGAGACTTGGGTAATCTGTAAATACATTAAAATATTCACAGAGCTTTCACCATTGAACAAACTGACTCTGAGAATAGAATAATTGAACACAAGAACAGCTCCGCCAATCAAAAACGATCATGGTTGATCTTCGGAGTCAATTCAAATTTCCCGTTCACTCACGATATCCCTTGATTCCTTGAGAGACCAAATATCTGTCTATCCTATTGAACGTGGGGCTGATGAAGAAAATATAGGCGCGGGATTTTAAGATTAAATAGGATGCGAGAAAGGAGCATTGAGGAACAGTTTGCAGGGCGTGCGTGATCCAGAGGGATAGAGATGGTGACAGAGAGAAGGAACGAGAGAAGGAGATGGCAGAACGAAACAGAAAGAGATAAACAGAAGGAAACAGAGAGAGAGAGAGAGAGAGAGAGAAGCAGTGGTGTGAATCATTCACGAGGATAAACTTCTGGAATGTCCAGAACAATTAGTGAGAGAAAGTGTGATTTGAAGTTGTCAGATTGGGTGAGTTTTATTGTTGGTCTCCCTCTCAGATCCTCACTCCATTTTGGAGAAAGTTCATTTTCTTTACTTACCGACTGAATAAATAAACAAAATCGAAATAGTCATTCACTGATGGTGATTCATTATTTAAATCTATGCTTTAAAATCATTGTGAATGTTAAATTCAATCAAGACTGAAGCTGATTTTATGAATACATTGTGGTTTACATTTAATTGAATGTATAAAGTAAATGTGTTGAACATATTTTATAACAAATGAACGGTTCTCTATCATCAATGATTACAGAGATTAATGTTTGAATATATTAATTGAGTTGTGTTACTGGGATCTATAGATTTGATAGCCTCTAACACTCTGCTGCAGTCTCTCCTTGTGAATCTCAGCTTCTCCTCTCACCGTATTGAATCCTCTGTCTCCTCATCCATTGGGTTAGTTTATCTATGTTCCCAAGCCATCTGCTCCAATAACTACTATATTTCTAACTTTCACCAGTTCTAATGGATGTCACAGACCTGAAATGTTTACTCTGTTCCTCTCTCCACAGATGCTGCCAGGCTTTTGAGCTTTTGAACCACTTTCTGTTTCTATTTCAACATAAACTCCTTGCTGTTGTACTCCATTCCCCCATTTATTTATTTTATTTAGAGATCCAGCACTGCAACAGGCTCTTCATCCCACTGAGTCTGTGCTGACCAACAACCACCCATTTATACTAAGCCTACATTAATCTCAGATCCCCTACCACATCTCCACCATTCTCCTACCACCTACCTACCTATACTCGGGGCAATTTGCAATGGCCAATTTACCTATCAACCTGCAAGTCTTTGGCTGTGGGAGGAAACCAGAGCACCCAGCGGAAACCCACACAGTCACAGGGAGAACTTGTAAACTCCGCACAGGCAGTACCCAGAACTGAATCTGGGTCGTTGGAGCTGTGAGGCTGTGATGCTAACCATTGTGCCACTGTCCCGCCCCTTTATAAAGCCAAGAATACTGTATGATTTACTCACTGCTCCATGAACCTGTTCTACCACCATCAGTGATTATGCACATATATCACCAGGTCCCTCTGCTCCTGCACCCACTTCAGAGTTATACCTTTATGTTATACTGCCTTTCCATGTACTTACTACCAAAATCAATCACTTCACATTCCTCCGCATTGAACTTCATCTGCCTCCTGTCCACCCACCCATTGCATCAACTTCTCAATGACCTTTTGAAGTTCTACACTATCCACCTCAAAGTTCACAATGCTTCCAATTTTCATATCATCGGCAAACTGTGAAAGTGTGCCCTGTACACCAAGAAATAAATCATTAATATATATCAGGAAGAGCAAACGGTCCCAATACTGATCCCTGGGCAACTCCACGACAAAACTTCCTTCAACCCGAGGAACATTCAGTAACCACCACAATCTGTTTCCTGTCAATCAGCTAATGTTGTATCCATGTTGCGGCCGTCCCTTTTGTTCCATGGGCTATAACCTTGCTCACAAGTGTTTGTTTTTGTGGCATTATATCAAATGGCTCTTGAAAATCCATGTTATCGTTTAATCCGAGGGAAATTTAATGCAAAAGTAGGGAGCCATACAGGGCATTGGTGAGACCACATCTGGAGTATTGTGTACAGTACTGGTCTCTTTATTTAAGGAAGGATATAAATGCGTTTGAGGTAGTACAGAGAAGGTTTACTAGACTAATACCTCGAATGGGCGGGCTTATGAGGAAAGGTAGGCCAGGTTAGGCGTGTATCCGCTGGACGTTAGAAAAGTAGGAAGGGACCTGATTGAAACATATAAGATCCTGAGGGTATTGACAAGGTGGATGTGGAAAGGGTGTTTCCCCTTGTGCGAGATCTAGAACTAGGGGTCACGCTTTAAAAATAAGGGGTCGCCCATTTAAGATAGAGATGAGGAGATGTTTTTCTTCTCGCAGGGGGTTGTGAGTCTTTGGAATTTTCTTCCTCAAAAGGTAGTGAGCGGAGTCTTTGAATATTTTTTAAGGCAGAGGTAGGTAGAATCTTGATAAGCAAGTGGGTGGAAGGGTATCAGGAGCAGATGGAAATGTTGAGTAATCAGTTTGATCATGAACTTATTGAATGGCGGAGCAAGCTCGAAGGTGGTCTACCCCTGCTGCTAATTCATATGTTTGTATGTTCGCATGATCATATGAAAGTACCCAATTGTTCAGCTACTGTTTTTCCCGCCAAACGTTGATTCCACTTTATACGGCCCAGATCCATTCTTACCTCATTTAAGTTGGATTTCCCCCAGTTGCTTGCTTTTACTCTAGATTTTTCTTTGTCGTTTCCCATAGCCAACCTAAACCTTATGATGCTATGATCACTGTCCCCTAAATATGCTTCTACATACACTTGATCAACTTGTCCCACCTCATTCCCAAGAACCAGGTCCAACAGACCCTCCTTTCTCTTTGGACTGGAAACATACTGCTGTGGACATTTTTCCTGAACACAGTCTATGAACAGTTCCTCTCTAACTTTACATTACGAGTATCCCAGCCTATATTCAGATAATTAACGATCCCCATTATAACTACTCTATCATTTGAGTTTTGCTCAAAATGCACAAATTTTTTGAAGCCTTTCATCTTGTACTCACCTGGACAAATCGCAGGAATACCATTGCAATTGAAAGCAACTAATTGATACTGTTTGAAAAGAGAGTGCTGATTGGTTCTCAAGTGCACTCTGACTGGTCGAGGCTTTGCCATGGAGAACACACCAGCTTGTTGTGACTCACAGTTAACTGCCAAGCTTGTTTGAAACTTAAACCAGGCAGGTTGACTCGGATTCGTCAAGGCATTGCCCTGAGAAATGAACCAACGAATGGTTGTCACTTATTTGTTTAGCTGAAACTGTTGTAATGTGTACATGTACTCTCTGTCTGAAAAGAGCAGGGTCCTGTCTTCTAATATATGTAGCTTCCAGTACACACAAATGCACCACACTGCGAACCCAACTGAAAATCTGAATTTGGTTGTCAGCATAATTCTTAGCACACTGAGGATTATTTAGCAAATTAAGTCCAATCACAGAATCAGATCCAATGTTAGATACTGTGTTTTGAATTTTGCAAGCACTGTGCGGAGGGTTGGGGGTGGGGGTGGGGGTTGTTGTTGGATATGGCCTGTACCTTGCCTGTTGCGAACAGCGGAAGAGGCATGTTCTTTGATTCAATCCAACAGTCTTTGGGATGGAAGGCCTATTTACATAGCATCTCACTGGTATTGAAATCCATATATCATATTAATCATTTGTGTGATAGGCAGGACGTCTTTTTGGTTTGACGGAATCATCCTGTTGGTGGAGAACACCACACGTGTTGCTGCTGCATAGCAGCAGTGTGAAAGAGCTCGCCTTACCTGTTGCTCAATTTGTTGGGATTCATTACTCTACCCGGGTATTCTGAGGTAGACTTGCCATGTTTCATGGCCAAAGGTTATGGCCTCGGGTGTGTTCCTAAGTTTGTGGCACATACAGCGAGAAATTATCTGATCAGGGTAGCCATTGTCACGTAGGATGTTTTTGACTGGTCCTACGTCAGCATGAAGCTTGCATGGTGAGCAAATGGCTTGGGCACGTTTTACAGGTTTGCTGAAAAGATGAAACTTATAGTGTGTGGAATCTGTAAGACTTGCAATGCGTGTATTAACCAGTGAAGCTATGCATGCGGTAGACTTGGGTACAGAACCCCTATGTAGATACAAAGATTAAACGTTTGTTATATTTGAATCCATAGCTGCAGTTAATGATTTCCTGACATGGCTTAATGTGCTTCTTCCTGCGCTCAAATTCACCCTTGAAATGGAGCAATCAAATGTCCTCCCTTTGCTTGATGGTGAAATCTGCCAAGGCTTTTCCCTCCGAAAATCCTGCTCCTCTCCCGCTGCTCCTCGCACTGTCAGCAGGATGTGGTGCCTTTTAAATCTGCTCCTCTGTTATTCACGAGGACTTGGTGCTTTTTAAATCTGCAACTCTGAAGGAGAGAATCTATCTCCACTTGGAGAGGCAAAATAAGATTAGGAATAGTCAGCATGGCTTTGTCAAAGGGAGGTCATGCCTATCAAATTTGATTGAATTTTCTGAGCATGTGTGTCGATGAGGGTAGTGCAGTTGATGTAGTTTACATGGATTTCAGCAAAGCCTTTGACAAGTTTCACATGGGAGACTTATCAAGAAAGCAAATGCAAATGGGATACAAGGGAACTTGATAAGGTGGATTCAAAATTGGCTTAGCGGTAGGAGACAGAGAGTGATGCCAGATGGCTGTTTCAGTGACTGGGAGCCAGTGTCCAGTGGCGTACCACAGGGATCTGTGCTGGGTCCCCTATTGTTTGTCATTTATATAAACGACATAGATGACTATGTGGGGGGTAGGATCAGTAAGTTCGCGGATGACACAAAGATTGGCCGAGTGGTGAACAGTGAGGTGGAGTGTCTTAGGTTACAGGAAGATGCAGACGGGATGGTCAAACGGGCAGAAAAGTGGCAGATGGAATTTAACGCTGAAAAGTGTGAGGTTTACACTTTGGAAGGGGTAATGTGACACGGAGGTACTCAATGAACGGCCTGACACTGGGAAGTTCCGAGGAACAAAGGGACCTTGGCATGTTTGTCCATAGATCTCTGAAGGCAGACGGGCAGGTTAATAGGGTGGTGAAAAAGGCATACGGGACACTTGACTTTATCAGTCGAGGCATAGATTACAAAAGCAGGGAGGTCATGTTGGAGTTGTATCGAACTTTGTTAAGGCCACAGCTGGAGTACTGTGTGCAATTCTGGTCGCCACATTATAGGAAGGATGTGATTGCATTGGAGAGGGTGCAGAGGCGATTCACCGGGATGTTGCATGGGATGGAACAATATGAAGAGAGGTTGGATAGGCTTGGGTTGTTTTCGCTGGAGCAGTGAAGACTGAGGGGTGACCTGATCGAGGTGTACAATGTTATAAGGGGCATTGACAGGGTAGATAGGGAGCAGTTGTTCCCCTTAGTTGAGGGGACAGTTACAAGGGGTCACAAGTTTAAGGTGAGGGGCGGGAGGTTTAGAGGGGATTTGAGGAAGAACTTTTTACCCAGAGGGTGGTGACGGTCTGGAATGCCAGTACCTGGATGAACACTTGGCACGTCATAACATTCAAGGCTATGGTCCAAGTGCTGGCAAATGGGATTAAGTAGACAGCTCCGGTGTCTTTCATGCGTCGGTGCAGACTCGATGGGCCGAAGGGCCTCTTCTGCACTGTATTATTCTGTGATTCTGTGAACTCTGCTTTGCTCCTCTCCAGGTCTCCAAGTTTTGGTGCTTTTTAAATCCGCTCCTCTCTCGCTGCACATCACTGGGGATCAAAATCACCAAAGCTGAATAGTTACAGGTCGATCAGTATCACCTCAGTAGTTCGAAAATTATTGGAATCGCTTCTGACAGAAAGGATCAACTGTCACTTAGAAAGGCACAGGTTAATTAAGGATAGCCAGCATGTATTTGCTAAGGAACGATCTTGTTTGACCAACGTGATCGAATTTTTTTGAAGCATTAACAAGGAAGATAGATGATGGTAGTGCAGCTGATGTGGTCTACATGGATTTTAGCAAGGCTTTCGACAAGGTCGCACATGGCAGCCTGGTTAAAAAAAAATCCCATGAAATCCAGGGAAATGCAGCAAATTTTCTCAGTGGCAGGGAACAAAGGGGAATTGTTGACAGCTATTTTAGCGACAGGAGGGCTGTTTCCAGTGGCGTTCCACAGGGCTCAGTACTGGGTCCCCTGCTTTTTGTCATATATATTAACGATATGGATGTAAATGTAGGGGGCACAATCAAAACCTTTGCGGATATTACAAAGATTTGCCATGTGGTAGATAGCAAGGAGGACAGGTGTCGGCTGCAGGAAGATATCGATGGTCTGGTAAGATGGGCAGAAAAGTGCCAAATGGAATTCATCTTGGAAAAATGTATTTGAGTAGGTCAAACAAGTCAAAGGAGTAAAAGGTTAATGGGAAAATACTGAGAAGTGTAGAGGAAGTGAGGGAACTTGGAGTGAATGTCCACAGATCCCTGAAGGTAGCAGGACAGGTCGATAATATAAACAAGAAATACTGGAACCACTCAACAGGTCTGACAGCATCTGTAGAAAGAGAAGCAGAGTTAACATTTCGTGTCAGTGACCCTTCTTCGGAACTGGCAAATATTAGAACTGTCAAAGGTTATAAGCAAGTGAGCCGGGGGTGGGGCAAGAGATAACAAAGGAGAAAGTGTAGATTGGACAAGGCCACATAGCTGACCAAGCGGTCATAAGTTGGTTACAAAGGCATATCAAATCCTTTCTTTTATTAGCCGAGGTATAGAATACAAGAGCAGGGAGGTTATGTTAGAACTGTTTAACTCATTGGTTCGGCCACAACGTGAGTACTGGGCGCAGTTCTGGACACCTCGTGACAGAATCGCATGAGAGAGGGTACAGAGGAGATTTACGAGGATTTTGCCAGGACTGGATAAATGCTGCTCTGAGGAAAGATTGTATAGGCTGGGGTTTTCTACTTGGAACAGAGAAGACTGAGGGTAGATCTGATTGAAATGTATGAAATTGTGAGGGTCCTGGATAGAGTTGAGGTGAAGGGTCTATTCACTTTAGCAGAGAGGTCAGTGATGAGGGATTTAAAGTGATTGATAGAAGAAGTTGAGTGGAGTTTTCACGCAGAGGGTGGTGATGATCTGGAACTCACTGCCTGAAAGGGTAATGGAGGCTAAGTTCCAAAACTCATTTAAAAGGAGTGTGGATATACACCTCATGTGCCGTAACCTGCAGGGCTATGGACCAAATGCTGGAAGGTGGAATTAAAATAGGTGCATCGTTTTACAGCTGGTACAGATTCGATGGGCCAACAGGCCTCTTTCTGTGCCTTAAAGATTCCATGATTCTATGGTTCTATGAAATCCTAAAGTTTTCTCTTGGAATAAATAGCAAAAGGGTGGTAAAAGGAGGAGTGGGGCCGATTAGGGACCAGAAAGGGGATTTACACAACGAAGCAGAGAGCATAGCTGAGATATTAAATGAATGATTTGCATCTGTCTCTACCAAGGAAGAAGATACAACCCAGGAAATGTTGGAAGAGGAAGTAAGTCAGACACTAGAGGCGTTTAAAATTGGAAAACAGCAATTATTAGCTAGGTTGGCTGTACGTAAAGTGAATAAATCACCTGAGCAGGAAGAGATGCATCCAAGGGTCCTGAAGAAAGTGAGGTTGGAAATCACAGAGGCGCTGGCCATAATTTTTCAGTTTCTTCCTTCAGCTTTGAGGTGGTGCCGGCGGACTGAATAACTGTAAACTTTACACCCTTGTTGAAAGAAGCGTGTGAAGATAAGCCAGCAACTACTGGCCGGTCAGTTTAACTTGGGTGGTGGTAAAACTTCCAGAAAAACAAATCGGGACAAAATCATTAGTCACATGGTGATTAAGGAAAGCCAGCATGGATTTCAAAGGGAAAATCATATCTAACCAACTTGCTGAAGTTTTATTTGGAGGTAACAGAAAGAGTTGATGAGGGCAATGCTGTTGATATGGTGTACATGGACCTTCAAAAGGCATGTGATACAGTGCCACACAACATACTTGTGAGCAAACATGTAGCTCAGAGAACAGCAGGGGCGGTAGCAACATGGATACAAAACTGGCTGAGTGGCAGGAAACAAAGAGTAATGTTTAATCGATGTTTTTCTGGCTGGAGGAAGGTTTGTAGTGGTGTTCCCCAGGTATCCGTGAAGGGACCCTCGCTTTTCCTGATATATATTAACCACCTAGAATTTGGTCTACAGGGCACAATTTCCCAAAGTTTTCAGATGATGCGAAACTTGGAAGCATTGTGAATTGTGAGGAAGATAGTGTAGAACTTCAAACGGACATAGACAAGTTGGTGGAATGGGCAGACAGGTGGCAGATGAAGTTCAATGCAGAGAAATGTAAGGTGATTCATTTTGATAGTAAAAGCAAGGAGAAACAATATAGAATAAAGGACACAATTCTAAAGGGGGTGCAAGAGCAGAGGTGCCTGGGTGTATATGTGCACAAGTCATTAAAGGTGGCAGGACAGGATGAGAGAGCAGTTAAGAAAGCATACAGTATCCTGGGCTTTACTAATAGGGGCGGAGAGTACAAGAGCAAGGAAGCTATTTTGAACTTGTACAAGACACTAGTTCATCCTCAACCGGAGTATTCCATCCAATTCTGGGCACTGCACTTTAGGCAAGACATGAGGGCAATGGAGCGAGTTATAAAAGATTCATAAGAATGGTTCCAGAGATGAGGAATTTCAGTTATGAAGATAGATTGGAGAAGTTAGGACTGTTTTCCTTGATGAAGAGAAGGCTGAGAGGTGATTTGAAATCATTCGATATCATGAGGGCTCAGAACAGATTAGATAGAGAGAAACTGTTCCCCCTCGTGAACGGATCAAGAATGAGAAGGCTTGTTAACAGAAGCAAAAGTGACATGAGGAAAGACATTTTCACGCAGTGAGTGGTTACGGTCTGGAATGTGCTGCCTGAGAACATGTTGAAAGCAGGTTCAATTGAAGCAATCAGATGGGAAAGAGACAGTTATGGGAAAAGGACGAATGTACAGGGTTATGGGCAGGAGGCAGGGGGATGGGACTGAGGGAATGTCTCTTTCAGAGAGCCAGTGCAGACACGATGGGCCAAATGGCCAACTTCCGCGCTGCAACAATTCTGAGATTCTGTGATGTTTTGGTCCTTTTTAAATCTACTCCACTACCGCTGTTCATCTCTTATTAACCAGGCTTTGGTGCTGAATAAAACCATCCCTCTCTTACTGGTCCTCTCTTATTCACCAGGTTTTGGTGCTTTTTAAATCTGCTCCTTTACCGCTGCTCCTCTCTTATTCACCAGGTTTTGGTGCTTTTTAAAATCCTCTCCTCTACCACTGTTGCTCTCTTATGCACCAGGCTTTAGTGCTTTTTAAATCAACTCCTCTCCCTCTGTTCCTCTCTTATGCACAAACTTTTTGTGCTTTTTAAATACCCTCCTCTACCACTGTTCCTCTCTTATTCACCGTGTTTTGGTTCTTTTTAAATCAACTCCTCTGCCGCAGATCCTCTCTGAAACACCAGGTTTTAAGTGCATCTCCTTGAACCTCAAATCCATTCTCCCATGTGTGCTTGAAATAAGTACCCATATAAATTCTATTTTGCGAATGGATTCCTATTTCTTATGCCCAGGCTTTGTGGGTATGGCATGGTGCTTTATCTTGTGGACAGAAATGCGTGCAATGATCTCTACTTCTCAAGCACTTTGTCTCAGAAGATAACAAATAACGAAAATTGTTTGAAAAGGCAAAATCTTTAAACCAAAATTGTGACAGTGCTCTGACATCTGATGTCTGAAGATAACTTCTGTAATTCTTAAAGCTTCAGGATCTCTTGCTTTGGTATCATTTGTCATGTGACCCTGGAAATTATTGTCACCAGTTTAAAAAAAAGAAACACAACGAATCAATTGTAGCTCTGCCCCAAATCCCAAAGAGATAATTTGTCCATTTTTATTGTCAGTTTAGAAATTTTAAATCGAATAATGTCCAACATATAGATTTTACTCTCAGCAATGCAAAACTGGTGTGGTGAATTAAATCAATAAAACAGCTGCAGGGGGGTTAATTTCTTTGCTTGTCTCCAAAGGGGGCGGAGCAAAACATTCTCAGATGTGTCACTTTATGTAACTACTTTGAAAAAAATACTGATTGAAAATCTTCTTCTTGCAGACCTTATCCTAACTGAACTTCAAAACTTCACAGTGTCTCTCCTCACAGACTCGTTTAACATTTTCCGACAACATTAATTCATGTGTCCTCTATATATTTTCCTAGAAGTGCCTTTGATCACTGGTGGATCCGCTAATTTTGCCACATTCGTCAAAAGGGTTTTCCCTCCCAAGACGCGTGTTGGCCAGTCTCACATGCTCAAGACCCTTCTTTTCCCTCAAAAAGCATTCACAATGTGACAAGTCTCATTTGGAGTGTCATAATGTAAGATTCGATAAGATAGGGGTGGTTTTATCCCCTTCTAAGGAGGGAACAGACTTGGCATCACAAAGCTTGCTGTAAATTGACTTTATTGAGATAAAGGTAAAGACAAGTTTTTTCAGTCTTCAGATAAACCACAGGCACAAGCTCAGGCAGTAATTAACAGCCTAACATAGATGCTACATACGAGGCTACGGATTAAAAGCAGGAGCAGGCCACTCCGCCCTTCGAGCCTACTCCACCATTCAATAACTTTGTGGCTGAACTGATTAATTCACATTTCCAACTACCCCTGATAACCTTCCATACCCTTGCTTATAAAGATTCTATATATCTCTGTTTGAAATATTCAAAGACTCTGCTCCCACCTTCTTTTGAGGAAGAGAATTCTAGAGACTCACGACTCTCTGAAAAGAACAAATGTTCTCCTCATCTCTGTCTTAAACGGGCGACCCCTTATTTTTAAACAGTGACCCGTAGTTCCAGCACCCGTATTACAGACTGGACGGCAGAGCGCATAACTCTTTCTCATGCAGTTTTTGCTCTTCAAGTTATCGCTGGGTCTCTCTCTCTCTTGTCTCGATGTTGTTCGAAAATTCTCTGCCATATAATATCAAAGACAGGACTTCTTTTATCCTGGCAACTTTCCAGTTAATCCTCTCCTCTCCCAATCAGTGATCAGTCTTCTATTAAATGATGCCTTTTCTGAACCAACCAGGAATAATTTTGTGATGGTTGCTAACCTTTCGAATTTACGTGATTATTATCCCTTTATGTTGAATACTTTATCTCAATGTTTTTGCATTTCGAGGTTCTTTATCTCGTTACAAGACAAATCTACACAGAAGCTGTTTCTACTGTCTGCTCTCAAGGTCTCACCCTTTCGATGCAAGTAAACATTTTAAAACTTGACACAATCTCCAGAATCCCTCCACCTTGATATCTTGTCCATACTGTGCCCAATTTTCTAAGTTTCTCCAAGTTGTCATATTACAATGAAGGGTACTAATAAAGCTAAATATTACTTTATATTAATATTAATAGTTTATAATACCTAGATTTTAACAGTTATTAAACTGGTTAGTAGCTTTTAGTAACCTAATAATGTTACATAGATTAATGATTGGGCGTTTTCAGTGCCTGATGGGATGAGGCGGGGCAGAAATAGGAAATGTTATGGAAGTGGAAGGAGGTGTCATTTCTGATGGAGTCAACATGAGGTCAGAAGCTCAGGTCAGGGATGAATAGGGATCATAATTTGCACAACGCCATATTCAGCCTGATGCAACAGCTGTGAATGGCAATGAAATCAATGGCATCAGTGTGGAGTTTGTGGTGAAACCAAAGGTGGAAACTTCGCTCTGCCCCATGTTTAATACGAGTAAAATGCAGCTCATAGGAAACAGACAGTTAGAGTCTGATAACGCAGAGGCAGTGGAGGGTCGACAGAGATGAAGGAGAGCGAGAGCTGGGCGTTGTCAGCACACATGTAGAAGCTAACACCATATATGAAGATGAGGTCGCCAGTGCGCAGTGTGTCGATGAGGCAGGGAAGTGAACCATAATAGAACGTTCCGGGACTCCAGAGGTAGTAGTGCTGGTGTTGGAAGAGAGGCCATTGCTGGAGCTGCTCTGGTTACCAGCTACTGATGTAATGTGTTTGTTCAGGTGACTTTAACGAATAGCAATGATCAGGGGTATCAATGTGTCAGTGGAGACTTATCTCCTGTATAAATCAGGACCCTTTGGAATGCTTGAGCTCAGAATGCCTGCTGGAGCTGTGGGATGCGGGCTAACAAAAGTCTCTACTTCTCGCTGAAATGGGATATCCATTGATGTATCAGATAATAGGGCGGCACAGTGGCGCAGTGGTTAGCACCGCAGCCTCACAGCTCCAGGGACCCGGGTTCGATTCCAGGTACTGCCTGTGTGGAGTTTGCAAGTTCTCCCTGTGTCTGCGTGGGTTTTCTCCGGGTCCTCTGGTTTCCTCCCACAAGCCAAAAGACTTGCAGGTTGATAGGTAAATTGGCCATTATGAATTGTCACTAGTGTAGGTAGGTGGTAGGGAAATATAGGGACAGGTGGGGATGTTTGGTAGGAATATGGGATTAGTGTAGGATTAGTATAAATGGGTGGTTGATGTTCGGCACAGACTCGGTGGGCCGAAGGGCCTGTTTCAGTGCTGTATCTCTAATCTAATATGCATTTATTATCCTGTACTTGAGCAATTGGAGTTACTGGTAAGCCAATATCTCAGTTCTTAAAGAGTAAATCGGTGTTACCTGTGCTGCTGTACTCGGTATTATTTCTCATTGTGTGTGTTACACAGCCACCTGTCTCATGGTCCACACTTTCAGTCTTGCAGGAGCTGCATTATGTTTTGAATGTTATTGGTTTAAGTACTCCTGGCATTGTTGCTGGATTGTTTTGTGTATTGACTATCTTTGAATCGGGTGTCTCGGTTAGGATCAAGAATCAGACCATCGGGAGCTTTTTACAGTTTTATGATATGGAACCAACCTGTCCTGGAATATTTTCATGAATGTATGATCACTGATTGATAATGAGACATCTCACCAATTCAATGTTACAAGGGGACATCACAATGTTCTCGCTCTCCAATAACATGGTTCAGTTTAACCGGGAGTTGAATGTATTTATTGGTTATCACTCTCATAAAATATTATGTCATTCTGTATGTGTCTGACACTGCTTCAGAGCTCTGGCTACTGAACTGAGTTTGCTGCTGAATCTTTCACATCTCCTTCCCTGCTTCATTGTGGAGCCTTCACTGTCACTGGACTACATTGTAAAATAGAAAGTAATGATGTGATGTTTTATTGGTTTGAAATCCATCAGTAGGAATCAAGAGTCTTTCCATTTATCTGTAGATTATCAGCTGCAGCGCTGATGTTGGTATTTTATTAATTCAACGATCCCACATTATAACGGTGTACTTTCGAATTCCAGGAGAAGGAATTTCAATGATTGTGGGGTTTGTCTGGAAGAATATTTCGATTCTGTTTATTCCATGGTGAACAGGTGGAGACTTGGGTGATCTGCAGACACATTAAATTATTCACAGAGGTCTCACCATTGAAGAAACTTACTCTGAGAATAGAAACATTGAACACGGGGCTGGTGAACAGAACACAGGCACAGAATGTTAGGAATAAATCGTATGTGGAAAGTGGCATTAAGTAACAGTTTGAAGGGTATGAGTCCTCCAGAGAGATAAGGAGGGCGACTGAGAGAAGGAAGGAGAAGATGAGCACGGAGAACGAAACCGAGGGAAAGAGATTATTAGAAGGAACGAAAAAGAAAAAGAAGCAGCAGTGTAAATAATCCACTATCATAAAGTGCTGGCATATCCAAAACAATTAGTGCGAGAAATTGTAAGTTGATGTTGGATATTGTCAGATTGCATTACTTGTACTCTTGGACATGATCGCTGTGTGTGTATCTCTGTCAGGATATCATTTTATTTTGCACAAAGTTCCTATTCCTTACCTATTGACTGAACAAACATAATAGAATCAGGTCTTCATTAATGGTAATTCATTATTTCAATACTGCACTTTATAACCTCTGTGAATGCTGAATTCAATAAGAGTGAGGCTGATATCAGAAATATATTTAAATTTACATTTAATTGCCAGCACAAACTAAATGCTTTGACTAAATTATGTAAACAATGAACAGTTCTTCAACACCAATAACTGCAGATATCGTTGTTTGAATATATTAATTGAGTTGTGTTACTTGTATCTATAGATTATATTTCATCTGGCCCTCTGCTGCAGTCTCTCCCTGTGAATCTCAGCCTCTCCTCTCACTTTATTGAAACCTCTGTCTCCTCATCCATTGCGTCAGTTTATCTACTTTCCCAAACCATCTGCTCCTGTCTCCCCTCCAACTCCAACATGTTCTTTTCCGTCTCTCCCTCCCAATCTCACTCACTGTGCCACATCCATCTGCTTCTTCCAAATAAATACCAACCCTCAAATTCACTGCAGTAGCTCTCAGCCTTTTCCCCCTTTTGAAACAGTCCCTGTCGGCTCTCCGAACCCAGAGCATCAAACCAGTTCACCTCACGCTGTCCCCAAACCATCCCGACCTATAATCTGGAGACTAATTCCTATTTAATCCATTTGATTCCATCTCGATAAAACAGCTTCTCATTTTCCCACTAGCACTGCATCTTAACACATTATGTACATAGATCCGGTGCTGACTTTATTCACTTACGGGTTAAATTTACCAATTCATTATTCATAATTGTGTTTCAAACATTTCACTGTGGCAAAGTACTAACCAGGTCAATTAATCAGTTTTCACTGTTCGATGCAACAATAAAGCTGGACAGTTCAGCCCAGATCCTGTCAAACTGTTGCTTTGAACCAGGTCTGATCAGTAATTTTTCTGTTTGCTTTTCTCTCTCTTCCAGTTAACCTGGTGGCGATTGTGATCCTGTCTCGAGGAAATTGCGGTCTCTCCAAATGTATCACTGTCTACCTGGTGGGAATGGCAGTGGCTGATCTCCTCGTCGTTATCACTGATCCCATATTGATGTGCATTGTTTTAATTTATTTCCCAGATTCATTCCTGAGAATTACACCTGTGTGTTCTCCCATTATCGTTCTGCTTTTTGCAGCAACATTTATTTCTGTCTGGCTTACAGTCGCTTTCACCTTTGATCGATTTGTGGCCATTTGTTGTGAGAAGCTGCAAACAAAATATTGCAGACAGAAAAGGGCAGCTGTAGTTGTAGGAACAGTAAGTGTGCTGGGCTGTTTAGAGTCTATCCCTTGGTACTTTACACTGGAACAAGATTACGTTGTTGATAATGTTCCTAAGGGTTGTGTTTATAAAATTAGCTTCTATACTTCCCCCACATGGGGGGCATTTGAATTGTTTCACTACATTTTAACCCCTTGTCTCCCGGTATTTCTGATTTTGCTGCTCAACGTTCTGACAGTCAGACGAATTTTATTCTCCAGTAAAGTCCGCAGGGGATTCCGGGGCAACGGCAATGGAGAGAATCACAAGGACCCAGAGATGGAGAATCGCAGAAAATCAATTATTTTACTCTTCAGTATATCCGGCAGTTTTATACTGTTATGGATTGCCAGGGTTGTGTTTATCATTTATAGGCGAATTACAGATATTCAGTATAATTACTCCTACACTGACCCTATCTACATGACAGAACATACATCAAAGATACTGCAAGTACTCAGTTCCTGCACCAACACGTGTATTTATGCTGTGACCCAGACTAAATTCAGAGAGGAGCTTAAGAACGCGGTGAAATACCCTTTCAATCTCATTGTTAAATTAGTGAAATAATAGAATTAGATAAACACTGGAACTAAATCCCATTTCATATTCGATTGCCTGCATTCCCCACAGGACAGAAAGTACATTTTATATTCACAGTACTGAGCACTAAAATAATTTTAAATCTGATTCTTAGATTATATTTTACTGAGAATCTGACCTATTGAGGTGGGACTTGCTCTGCCCCCGTTTCACCATCTCAATCTGCTGGTGTCCCTGTCTCACTGCAGCTACACGTCCCCGCTGGCGACCTCCATCTGCTGCTGTCCTTGCCTCACTGCAGGTAATGCCATCCTCTCACCAACTCCATCTGCTGGTGTCCCTGTCTCAGTGCAGTTACTGTCCCCTCTAACCATCTCCAGCTGCTGGTGTCCCTGTATCACTGCAGTTATTTCCCGTCTCATAATTCCCATCTGCTGCTGTCTCACTGCACGTTAGTGCCCCCTCCCCCCCCCCCCCACCCCACCATCTCCAACTGCTGGTCTCCCTGTCTGACTGCAGCTACTGTCCTTTTTCACCATCCCCATCTGCTGATGTCCCTGTCTCACTTCAGTGACTGCCCCCTTCTTCACAATCCCCATCTGCTGGTGTCCCAGTCTCACTGCCGTTACTGTCATCTCTCCCAGCTCCAATCTGCTGAGCTCCCTGTCTCACTGCAGTTACTGTCCACTCTCAACATCCCCATATGCTGGTGTCCCTGTCTCACTGCAGTTACTGTCCTCTCTCAACATCCCCATATGCTGGTGTCCCTGTCTCACTGCAGTTACTGTCCTCTCTCAACATCCCCATATGCTTGTGTCCCTGTCTCACTGCTTTTACTGTCCTCTCTCACCATCCCCATCTGCTGGTGTCCCTGTCTAACAGCAGCAACTGCCCCCCTCTCACAATCCCTATCTGGTGGTGTCCCTGTCTGACTACATCTACTGCCACCTCACACCATTCCCATCTGCTGGTGTCTCTGTCTCAATGCAGTTACTGTCCACTATCAGAATCCCCATCTGCTTGTGTTCCTGTCTGACTGCTGTCAATGCCCCTCTCACCATCTCCATCTGCTGGCGTCCCTCTCTCACTGCAATTATTGTATCTCCTCACAATTCCCATCTGCTGGTGTTCCTGTCTGACTGCAGTAACTGCCCCTTCTCACAATTCCCATCTGCTGGTGTTCCTGTCTGACTGCAGTAACTGCCCCTTCTCACAATCCCCATCTGCTGGCGTCCCTCTCTCACTGCAATTACTGTATCTCCTCACAATTCCCATCTGCTGCTGTTCCTGTCTGACTGCAGTAACTGCCCCTTCTCACAATTCCCATCTGCTGGTGTTCCTGTCTGACTGCAGTAACTGCCCCTTCTCACAATCCCCATCTGCTGGTGACCCTGTCTCACTGCAGTTCATGCCATCTCTTACCGTCCCGATCTGTGTGTTCCCTGTGTCCCCCAGATCCACAAATAATGGTGCCTCACCTAATTCCCCATTGAGACAGAGGGATAGAAACAGACAGAGAGGGAGAGAGGGAGTGACAGAGGGAGATAAATATTGACAGAGGGAGAAACTGTGACAGAGCAAGAGCGACAGAGAGAGAGGGATAGAAACTGAGACAGAGGGACAGCGACAAAGTCAGAGGGACAAACAGAGAGGGAGAGAGAGAAGGAGACAGACAGAGACACAGAGACAGGGAGACCTGTAGGAGAAACATTTTCAGCTAATAATGTTGAAAACCAGTTTAAATAAAAATTCTTGGACTCCACGCCGAAAAACAAACCGGCCTCACTTAACATTGCAATTTGAAAGGAAACATTGACGCCAGTTGTTGCTGAATGGGTAGTAATCTTGTTTTTGAGTTATAAGGAGGGGAGAAGTCCCTTGTCATGTCTAACATGGAGGAGAATTGAGGTTCTGTTTAACTTTCGTTCTTTAAATTTCTCAGTGGAAGTATGGAAAGTACCGGGCGACCCTGAGACAACTTAGCAGCAGGGGAAAGATGTCGCTGTGCAAAGGGGCATGGGTGTCCCCGTCAATACGTCACTGAAAGCTAACATACAGTTGAAGCAAGCAATTTAGAAGGCTAATCGTTTTATTACAAGAGCATGTAAGTACAGGATTGGTGAAGTCTTGCTTCAATTATATAGAACCTTGGTTAGACCGCAGCTGGAATACTGCCTGCAATTTTCATCCCCTTACTTTAGGAAGGGTATTATTGTCATAGAGGGAGTGCAACGAAGGTACAGATTGATCAAACACAATCAACAGGGATTTATTAGGTGACGATGGTGTCCCAATATCTTGGTTGATTTTCTTCGTGGCAGATACAAGGAGGGTCGATGAGGATAGCTACTCATCACCGCTTCCTCAAGGGCAATCATGAATGGACAATAAATGCTGGTCTTGTCAGTGATGTCCAAATCCCATAAACTTATTCAATACAGTGTCAGCTCCTGTTCAGGTTGAGTACACATTGGGTACATGGGAATGATTCCCTCCTGTTTAGTACTCTGTGTCTTCATGTCTCCATGTCTGTGTCTCTGTCACGCTTTAAGCACTGACATTACATTGGTGAGGAGTCAGTCACTGAAAGAAAAATGTCCCAGTGCTGTGGTAACGTAATATGGCCACAGCAAATCAACCTAAAATAGCTGTCTGATGTATCTGCGTTCTGAAACGGGAGGGAAAGTCAGGCAGAAAGACAGACAGAGAAAACACAGACCAAGACGGCGAGCGAGACACAGAGAGTGAGAACAGGAATTTTGTCATCGAACATAGGAAGAGGAGGATGCCATTTAGCCCTTCAACCCTGTTCTGTCATGTAATGAACTCATGTCTGATATTTGATCTCACTCCATATACCCGTCTTGGCTCCATATCACTTAATAGCTTTCAGTAACAAAAATCTATCAAACTCAGATGCAAAAATTAACAGGTGGTTCAGCATCAATTGCCGGTTGTGGAACAGAGTTGCAAAATGATACCACACCTGGCGTGTTGAGGTGTTTCTTCATTTCCCTCCAGAAAAGTTTTTAGACCATGTTTACATCTTTAGACTGTGCCCCCAAGTTCTAGATTCCACAGCCAGTGGGAATAGTTACTGTCTATTTACCAAATCAGTATCCCTTATTATCTTGAATAAAATGATCAAATGACTCTAACTTTCTAAATTCCAGGGGTACAGAGTAAAGCTCCATCTATACTGTCCCATTAAACACTCCTAAGGCAAGTAAAGTGTGGGGATAGACACAGAGTAAATTTTACTCTGCACTGCCCGATCACACACTCCCATGGCAGGGGCAGCATGGGGTTAGATAAAGCGTAAAGACAGGGCATCTTGTACCAGAAACAGAGAAAGGGTCTTGCGCAGCACAAACTGAGACCGTGTGAAACGCAGCATAAGCAGAGACACACGCACCGAAACACACACACAGATACATACACACACACAGGCACGCACCCACACAGATATAGGCACACACGCAGACACATACACACAGAAACACACATACAAACACAAAGACACCAACACACAGACATGCACACACAGGCACAAGCACGCAGACACACAGACAAACACACCAATGCAAACACGCAATAACACAGGCACAAGCAAACAGAAATACAGAGACAAATACACAGACACAGACACACACACACACACAGACACACACATATACACACTCAAACGCACACACACACACACATACTTTCACGCACACATCGACACACACACAGACTTAATAATCCACACCACCTCGGTAAACATCAACACATAGAACCTCCATAATAATCCCCATGTTCTGTCCAGTCCTGTCTTGGGGTTTCGTGTTCTTCTGCGTTCCATTTCACCAGACTTCCTCTATCCTCCTGAAGATTGCTACTGGTCCCTACCCTGTTTTTAACATTGCAGATGGCACAAACGTTGGCAAACATTGAAGTTATGCCCTGTAATCCTAAATCCCAGTCATCAGTATATATCAAAAAGAGCAGTGGTCCTAATAGTAACCTCCAATGTATATCTCCCTCCAGTCTGCAACAGCCATTGACCACTCTCTTAGTTAATGTCAAATCCACTCAGCCACTGCCCCTTTAATCCATGGAGCACCAATATTGCGAACTGGTGGATTAGGATGCACCATTAAGTCCTTCCCATGAGACCACTGGTCCCAGTGCTCTCTGTTTCCACTCTCCCATCAAAATTCCCGGACAGGTACACCATGGATTAGATAAAGAGTAATGATCCTTCTATACTGTCACATCCAACACTCCAAGGGCAGGAACATCACGGGGTGGATACAGAATGAATCTCGCTCTACACTGTCCTAAATAGACACAGAGAGGGACAGAAAGAGAGAAACAGAGAGATACAGACCGACAGGGTGACTGATATAAAAAGAAGGATATTTAACATCGGACATAGGAAAAGGAGGAGGCAATTTAACCCCTCAACCTTGTGATCTAACTAACACCATATATCTTGTCTTTGCTCCTTATCCCTTAATAACGTTGGTTAACAAGAATCTATCAAACACAGATTTAAAAATTAACAATTAAGCCTGAATGAATTGCCGTTTGCAGAAGAATGTTTCAAAATTGCAAAGAAATCCAAAGGAGAGATTGGACAGGCTGGGATTGTTTTCTTTGGAACAGAGGAGGCTGAGGGGAGATTGAGTTGAGGTGTCTGAAATTATGAGGGGTCTAGATAGAATGGAAAGGAAGGACCTATTTCCCTTAACATAGAGGTCTATAAGTGGAGATATAGATTTCAAGATTTATGCAACCAATATCATGAGAATGTGATGGCTCCCTCAGTGGAATAGCTTGATGGATGTTTAAATGAAGGTTATTCCTTCTGGATCCTCACAATTGTCTGCCTGGGTCCCAACTTCATCTACATTTCTCCCTCTCGCAATGTGTCTGTCTCTACGCCTATCTCTGATGTGTTTGTGCACACAGCAGTGAAGGATTACATCACATTAATATATCTTACATTCTCCTTTACAATTCACCCCAGCAATCTCTCTCTCTCCAACGCTGTCCCGCTCTACCACCCTCTCTCTGCCTGCATATCTAACCCTCTCTCCCTCTATCTCTCACCTAGTGTCAGAGATAGCAGGAGGGAGAGATGGAGAGAGGAAGACAGAGAGAGAATGGTGAAGGAACTGTACTCTGTTCCTAAGCTGTGCTGAAACTTCTCTGGGTGTATTTTATGGGCTACATTAATCGACCGTTTACAATCCTACATCAGTCTCTGAAGAAGCAAAGCATGCTCAGTACACAACGGGTCAAAGGGAATGATTCACAGGAGGAAATCTCTCCACTGGTTGGTATCATACTGAGCACAAAGGAAGATGTTTGTGTTTGTTGGAGGTCAAGCATCTTACTCACAGGACATCACTATAGGAGTTCCTCGTGGTAGGGTCCTAGGCCCAACCATCTCCAGCTGCTTCCTCAATGGCCTGCCCTCCATCGTAAGGTAAGAAGTGGGGATGTTCACTGATGATTGCATAGTGTTCAGTTCCATTCACACCTCCTCAGATAATGAAATCCCAGCAGAAAATTCTGGAAATACTGAGCAGTTCAAGCAGCATTTGTGGAGAGAGAAACAGAGTTCGTGATTCAGCTCGAAAGTTTCCAGATTCCCAGCATCCACAGTGTTTTGCTTCAGATGATGAAGCAATCCAGAGCGCATGCACCAAGACCCGGACAACATTCAGGCTTGGGCCAAACAGAGGCAAGAAACATTCACGTCACACAAGTGCCAGGCAATGAACACCTTCAACAACAGAGATTCCAACCACCTCCCCTTGGCATTCAAAGCATTATGCCATCTCTGAATCCCACAGCATCAACATTCTGGGGAAACATTGACATCAAACTTAACTGAACATATCACATCAATAGTTTTTTCATCCAGTGACTGTTGGGGTCTAGAACTCACTGCCTGAAAGGATGGTGGAGGCAGAAACCCACGTCACATTTAAAACAATCTCTTGGATATGCACTTGAAGGAATAACTTTTTCATGTTTAAAATGGGTAAGGAACATTCTCAGAGAAGATGCAGCACGCGTTAGATACAGAGTAAAGTTGCATTTAGACTGGAGTTTTGGATTAACCCAGATCACTCACTGTGCCAGGCTCAGGCTTAAGACTCAGTCACTGAGACGCTCTTTTGTATTTTGCCTGAATGTAACTGGATGCTGTCTTTTGGAGCAGGGCAGGCACACGGGAATAGGGCGCGTGCACATGTGGAGGATAAGCACCAGTAATCTCGCAGAGAATCAGAATAGAGCAGCGGGACGCAGAAAAGCAAACTTTTGTTGAATTAATGAGCCATGCTTTTTGGAATGTTTCAGTTTTTGGTGAGAATGTTGACGCAGTGAAATTTTACCCATGTTGGATCACGGTCATTTGAGTAGACATTAAAACATTTGATTGAATCAGTGAAGTACCGTGTGTATTGAATATAACAACATTGACAGTCACCCATTGCAATATACTTTGCTGCCAATTGCAGGTCATTACCACTCGCTGTGCAAAAATATTCTTCCTTATATCAATGCACCCACCCCCATTTCTCTTGCACAAAACCTTCAATCTATTCCCAACAAGGGCACGAATTTAAGATTTACAATGTGTCACTCCCCAACCTTTAAAATGTAGCTAGACCAACAAGAGATGGGAGAATTCCAGACTTAGCTTTAGGGAATGAATCAGGGCAGGTGGAAGGGGTACCAGTGGGAAACATTTCAGTGACAGTGTTCAGCATTTAGATTTACAGTAGTTATGGAAAGAAGAAGATGGACTGGGAGTAAAAGTTTTCAATCCGGGAAAGGCCAATTTTCCGAAGCTGAGAGGTCATTTAGCAAAGTGTACTGGAAACAGCGACTTGAAGGTAAATCCGTGTCAGAGCAGTGAGACTGAGTGACAGTTCAGAACAAATATGTTCCCACAAGGGTGGGACTCGCAAATCTCGAGCTCCATGGCTGTGAAGGAGCAAGCCAGGTAGGATAAGGCACAAAAAGGAATCTATTGTAAGATAATGACAGCTCAATACCACAGAAAGCTAAGAGGAGTGATGAATGTTCAGAGGTGAAATTAAACAGCAAGTTAGGAAAGCAAAGAGAGGGCCAGAAAAAATACCAGCAAGTAAAGTCAAGGAAACCCCAAAGATGTTTTGTAAATGCATCAAACGCATGAAAATAACAAATGAATAATCATTAGTGTATTAAGGACCAAAAAGGGAATGCGTATATGGAGGTGGGAGATTTGGGCACGGTTCGAAATGAACAAGTTGTGTCTGCTTTCATCAAAGAGGTGCTTAAGGACAGGACACCGTGAGTCGTGGTAAATGGTTGATTTTTCACACTGGAGAATGGTCAACAGTGGTGTTCCCAATGGTCAGTGCTGGGACAATTGCAGCTTTTGATGACATATATAATAACTTGGTTATTGGAATACAGAATAAAACTTCAAAATTCACCGTGACACCAAAATTGGAGGCGATGGAAACAATGGATTGGATGACACCAATCAAATGCAAAAGGACAGAAAGTTGGGCGAGCAGAATGGGCAGACAAGTGGCAGATGGAATTTAATAGAGAGAAACGTGAGTGCATGCATTGTGGAAGAAGGGATATGGAGATACAATAACATAATAACATGAAAAAAAGGAGCAGGATTAGACCCTCGAGTCTGCTCCGCCATTCAATGCCATCATGGCTCCCTTGCACCTCTTAGAGGTCTGAGCCTGGTGAATTCGCAGCTTTCAAAGATGCTCAACACATTAATATTTCCTCTCAATATGTTTATCCCATCCAATATTTCAAACACCTCCTCCATGAATTTGAATTCTGTTTTTTTTTCCACAGAAATAAAACATAATCCTGGAATTAAAAAAATAAACCAGACTGGAATGATTTTCCCCCATCTACCTCAATTCCACCTTCCCGACTGCTCCCCATATTCCTTTATCACAGAATCACAGAATAATACGATGCAGAAGAGGCCCTTCGGCCCATCGAGTCTACAGCGATGCATTAAAAACACCTGACCTGTCTACCTAATCCAATTTGCCAGAACTTGGCCCATAGCCTTGAATGTTATGACTGGCCAAGTGCTCAAGTGCTTTATTCCCTGAGTGACCAAAATTATGTCAGTCCCAGCCTTAAAAAGATTCAATGATAGAGAATCCACAACCCTCTGGGGTAGAAAATTCCAAAGATTCACAACCCTTTGAGTGAAGAAACTTTACCTCATCTCAGTCTGAAAGGATTGGCCTCTTATCCTGAGACGGTGCCCCCATGTTCTGGATTCCCCAACCAGGGGAAACAACGCTAATATGCTACCCCATCATCTTAAATCCTTAATAAATGCACCAAATCTGAGACAAATGCGGGCTTTGCACTGGCAGATGGGAGAAAATCATTCCAGTCCGGTGATTTTTTTTTTTAATTCCAGGTTTATGTTTTATTTCTTCAGAAAAAAAGAACAGAATTCAAATTCAAGGAGGAGGGGTTTGTAATATTGGATGAGATAAACATATTGAGAGGAAATATTAATGTGTTGAGCGTCTGTGAAAGCTGCAAATTCACCAGGCTCAGACCTCTAAGAGGTGTAAGAGAGGCAGATGGAATTTAATGCAGGGAAATGTGACGTGATGTATTTTGGCAGAAGGGATAGGGAGAGGCAATATCGACTTCATGCCACAGTTCTAGGGAATGTGCAGGGACAGAGGGTACTGGGGGTACATGTGCATACATCTTTGAAGGGCATAGGACATATTGAGAGAGTGGTCAGCTAAGCTTATGGGATCTTAAGCTTCATTAATAGAGGTGTTGCGTGCAAAGGCACAGAAGTTTTGCTGAACCTCTATAAAGCTCTGGCTAGATCACAACTAGAATATTGCATTCAATTCTAATTGATGTTCAGAGGGTTGATAGTGAGGGTGACTGAGAAACAGAGAGTGAAAGAAGGGTGTTTGTCATGCAACAGAGGAACAGAAGGAGACTATTTGGCCCTTGAACCCTGTCCCGTCATTCAATGTGATCATGTCTGATCTGTTATCTAAGTCGACATGCTATTTTTGCCCAATATCTTTTTAAAACTTTTCTTGACAAAAATACATCAAACTCAGATTTTAAAAAGTAGTAATAACATGGCGAAAACTCTCCCTCCACATTTAAAGTGTAGGGGCCCCCCTCTCTATGCATAACATGCAGGGGGAGCCTACAATCACCTCACCCACTTTAAACCACTTTTAATCATTTTTATACCAGAGACAGGGCAGAGTATAATATAAACAGAGCCATGGTCAAATACAATATTAACTGGTGCATTGATAACTGAGACCAGTGTAAAAATTATAGACTGTGCAGAATTCATAATGTATTAAGGAGAACTTTATCAGCCCGTATTGTAGCAAGGCCAACAAAAGATGGGTCAGTTCTGCATTTAGTTTTAGGGAATGAAGCAAGGCCAGTGGAAAATGATTTAGCAAAAGTGGACTGGAAAAAGCTACTTGAAGGTAAATCAGTGTCAGAGCAGTGAGAGTTAATAAGGGTTCAAAATAAATATGTTCCCACAAAGGCAAAGGATGAGCCATCAAGGGTCATAGCAGGTAGGATAAAGCACTAAAGGGAGCTTATGTCAGATATCGAGAGCTTAGTACCACAGACAACCAAGAGAAATGTCGAAAGTTCAGGAATGAAATTAAAAAAAAAACAGAAATGAGGAAAGCAAAGAAATGGCTGGAAAAATATTATCAAATAAAATCAAGGAAGCCCCAAAGTTATTTTCTAAATACATAAAGAGCAAGAGGACAACTAAGAAAAGAGTAGGGCCAATTCTGGACCAAAATGTTAACCTGTGTGTGAAAGTGGAATGCCTGTGAATGGTGTTTCATGAATATTTTGTGTCTGTCTTCACAATAGTGAGGGACGATGCCAACATTGTAGAGTCATAGAGTCATACAGCACAGAGACAGGCACTTTGGCCCATCGTGTCTGTGCCGGCCGTCAAGCACCTAAGTACTCTAGTCCCATTTTCCAGCACTCGGCCCGCAGCCTTTTATGCAATGGCGTTTCAAGTGCTCATCTTAATATTTCTTAACTGTTGTGAGGGTTCATGCCTCTACCACCCCTTCAGGCAGTGTATTCCAGATTTCAACCACCCTCTGGGTGAAGTTTCGTTTCCTCAAATCCCCTCTAAACCTCCTGCCCCTTACCTTCAATCTATGCCCCTTGGTTACTGACCCCTCTGCTAAGGAAAAAGTCTCTTCATATCTAACCTATCAATGCCCCTCATAATTTTGTATACCTCATCCTTCTGTGTTTTAAAGAAAACAACCCTAGCCTTTTCAGTTTCTCTTCATAGCTGAAATGCTCCAGCCCAGGCAACATCCTGGTGAATCTCTGCTGCAACCGCTCCAGTGCAGTCACATCTTTCCTGTAGTGTGGTGCCCATAACTGTACACAGTACTCCAGTTGTGGCCTAACTAGCGTTTTAGACAGCTCTGTCATAACCTCCCTACTCTTATATTCTATGCTTCGACGAATAAAGCCAGGAATCCCAGATGCCTTCCTAACCACCTTATCTACCTGTGCTACTGCATTCAGTGATTTATGGACAAGTATTCCAAGGTCCCAATGACCTTCTGTACTTCCTAGGGTCCTATCATCCATTGTATATTCCCTTGCCTTGTTAGTCCCCACCAAACGCATCACCTCACACTTCTCAGGATTAAATGCCATTTGCCATAGCTCCGCCCATCTGACCAACCCATCTATATCGTCCTGTAATCCAAGGCTTTCCTCCTCAATGTTTACGAAACACAAATTTTCCTATCATCTGCGAAGTTACTTTTCATACCTCCAATATGCACGTCTAAATCATTAATGTACACTGCAAACAGCAAGGGCGCCAGCACTGGTACCTGTGGTACACCACTTGTCACAAGCTTCCACTCGCAAACACATGGCATTTAAAATTGGGAGGGTGCCTCCACATTTAAAATGAGGAATGGACTGCAGCGATGCAAGAAGGAGGCTCATGAACAGCTTCTCAAAGAACAATTAGGGGTGGGCAATAAATGCTGGCCTTGCCAGTAATGCACACATCCAACAAATGAATAAACAAAATCAAAAAATAAATTACACCCAGCATTATAAGGTGATATTACACTCAAGGACCAAAACTTGGTCAAAGAGCTTAGTTTTAAGGAACATCTTAATGAGGAAAGAGAGGTAGTGAAACGGAGAGGTTTAGCAAAGTCATTCCTGAGTTAATGTCTTGGCAGCTTGCAGGCAAGGCCACCAATGGGGGAATGATTAAACTGGGGATGTTCCAGAGGCCAGAATTAGAGGATCGCAGATATTGGAGGATTGTGGAGCTGGAGGAGATTGCAGAGATAAGGAGGGGTCATTTGCAGAAGACAATTTCAAACTTCTACCACGTTTTCCGTGTCGAAATGTTTCTTCATTTCACTCTTGAAAGAACTTTAGACTAATGTTCGATTATTAGACTGCGTCCCTCGTCCAAGACACCCCCAACAAGTGAGAAAAGTTTATTTCTACGTATCCCATCAGTTTCCAGTATTATCTTGTAAACTTTGACCAAGTCGCCCCTTAACCTTCTAAGTTACAGGGGTACAGAGTAAAGGTCCATCTACATTGTCCCATTAAATGCTGCCAAGCAGAGTTCAGTCTGGAGTCAGCTACAGAGTAAATCTCTATCTTCTCTGTTCTATCAAACATTCCCAGGGCAGGTACTGTGTGAGGTTAGATAAGAGTAAAGCTGCCGCTATATATGCCTCTCTTTCTCCTCCTCCACCCAGATGGAGAGAGTAACTGTGAGAAAGACAGAGATGGATATCAAGAGAGAATAACAGAGAGAGAGAGAGAGAGGATAGCAATGAGAGAAAGAGGAAGGGATTGGGATAAAGGGTGTTGGTCAATGTTCCCACAATGCTGAGTGCCGTGGACTTGAAGGTACCACGCAGGTCCTTTTCCACAATAAATGACACACGCATGCAAAGATTCTTTGAAAATTTCAAGGTAAGGTTCAGAAAAAGAAAACTGGCCACGCACAACAACTAACTTTTCACGGGAACATTGGAGCCAGCTGTGGGATACAGGTTCTTTAGCAGCCTGCATAAAGAAGTGCACCCTCTGCAGTTGTGGCAACACCAAATGCAGCCAACTTAAAATGGCAAACTGATATATGTGGAGTTTTACAAAGGCTCTGAGAAAGTAGAGAGAAACAGTCACAGACACACACACAAACACACACTCACACCGACAGATAAACACCCACACACAGAAACACGTATACAGAAACAGAGTGACTCAGGGACAGAATATTTGGATTTCCAAAAGACATTTGATGAAGTCAGTCTCAGGTTTTAAAATGAACAATTTAGTTATCATCAATGTGCATTTACAGAGACATTTCCAAACCAATACCGCCTTTTGTGTGCAGAAGTGTTTCCTAACTTCACTCCTGAAAGATATGCCTCTAATTTTTAGACGAGGCTCACTCGTCCCAGATTCCACACGCTGTAGAAATAGTTTCTTCCAAACTAGTCGGTCAGTTCCCATTAATATCTTAACAACTTTGATCAAATCACCTCGATCCTCCTAAATTCCAGGGAATACATCCCCAGTTAGTGTAATAGCGCCTCGTAATTTAACCCTTGGAGTCCGTTATCATTCTGGTAAATCTACGCTGCACACAAATGGACATTAACCCCACCACCCCCAAGTCTCTTTGCACCGCCACTGTTTCTAGTTTTTCACTATTTATAAAGTATTCTGTTCTGTTCTTTTTTTTGCTGACATTGAAATCCATCCACCACAGTTTTTCCCATTCACTTAAGATATTAATATCTCTTTGTAATTTTGTGCTTCCAGTTACCCTGCTTACAATGCTGCCTATTTTTGTGTCATTGGCAAACTTGGGTATGCGGCATTCTACCCCATCATTTTAAATCGTTAATAAATACAGCCAAACTGACTCACACACGGGCTTTGCACTAACAGACGGGAGTGAATCATCCTGCCCTGGAGGGTTTTTTCATTCCAGATTTATTTATTTAAGTAAAAACATAATTAAAATTCACAACAGCCCAGTGTTGGATTTGAACTTCTGATTTTTCAATCATCAGTTCAGGCCTTCAGATTAAAACCATTAAAAGAGATTCACTTTCCTACTGCTATTGTCTGACTGCCTCAGATTTTGTGTATTGTTCCCTTCATGTGATGTAGTGTAAATACCTTCAATGCTGTGTCCTTGCAAGGGACATAAATCAAATTCTCACCTTATCCCATCAACTAAAGCCTGCAAGTGCATTCAAACACCCCTATTTCCTGTCTTTGCAAAGATAGTTCACACTTCCACAATGCAGGAATGTCTGAATGGAAACGCTTTACCCACATTTCACAACACGTTGGCTCACCCCTTTAATGATGAAAAGCTGGATTTCACTGACAGTATCCAAGCTCCAAATTGTATTTTTAAAAGCTCAAAGGTAACACAGTAATGAAATCTCCTGACTCTCTATCCCTGCACCCATTTTAACATTGTACCATTTCCTTTCGATCATTTCTCTTCAACCTTCTTTCCAAAATGCATTATTTCACATTTTTCAGCATGGCAGCGAACCTGCCATGCGGGGTCTGTCCAAAGATAGGTAGGAAAGTAAGCTGTCGAGAGGACATAAAGGGTCTACAAAGAGATTTCGATGGGTTAAGTGATGAACAAAAATTTGACAGATGGTGTATGATGTGGGAAAATGTGAGCTTGTTCACTTTCGCAGGAACAATATACAGCAGTATATTATTTGAATGGCGAGAGACTGCAGAACTGTACAGGACTGAGGGATCTGGGTGTCCTGGTGCATGAATGACAAAACGTCAGTATGCAGGTACAGCGAGTGATTGGGAAGGCAAATAGAATGTTGTGGTGTTTTGCAAGGGGAATAGAATATAAAAGTAGGGAAGTGTTGCTACAGTTGTACAGGGCCTTCGTTAGATGCCATCTACGGCGTAGTGTTTTGGTCTCCTTACTCAAGAAAGGATATAATTACATTGGAAACAGTTCAGAGAAGTTTTACACGATTGCTTCCTGGGATGAAGGGGTTACCTTTTGAGGAAAGTTTGAACAGGTTGGGCCTATACACATTGGAGTTTAGAAGAATGAGAGGTGATTTTATTGAAACATAGACGTGGACTTGACAGGGTGGATGCTGAGAGGATGTTTCCCCTCGTTGGGAAGTCTCGAACTAGGAGACACAGTTTAAAAATTAGAGCTTTCCCATTTAAGACAGAGATGCGGAGAATTCTTTTCTCTCAGAGGGTCGTTAGTGTGTGGAATTCTCTTCTCCAGAGAGCAGTGGAGGCTGGATCATCGAATATATTCAAGGCTGATTTGGATAGATTTCTGATCAACACGGGAGTTAAGGATTATGGGGGGCAGACAGAAAAGTAGAATTGAGGCCATAATCAGATCAGACACGGAATGGTGGAGCAGGATAGAGGGGCTGAATGGCCTACTCTTTCTCCTAATTCTTTTGTTCTTGTGTGTTCTATTCCACCAGACTGCCTCTATCCTCCTGAAGTATGCTATTATTTCCTTCCCTGTTCATTGCATTGAAGATGACACAAACATTGGCAAACATTGAAGTTATGCCCAGTAAACCAATCCAGTCATTAGTATACATCAAAAGAACAGTGGTCCGAATATGAACCTCGGTGGTTTGTGGGGGAAGGTATCATAATGGAATCATAATGGAATCATACTCAGCACAAAGGAAGTTGATTGTGTTTGTGGGAGGTCAATCATCTCAGTCCCAGGAAGTCACTGCAGGAGTTCTTTAGGGTAGTGTCCTAGGCCCAACCATCTTCAGCTACTTCCTCCATGACCATCCCTCCATCTTCAAGTCAGAAGTGTGGATGCTCCCTGTTGATTGCACAGTGTTCAGTTTAAACGCTGAGTAGGTCAGGCAACATCTGTGGAGAGAGAAGCAAAGTTAGTAATTCAGTTCGATGGTTTCCAGATTTCCAGCATCCACAGTATTTTACCGCAGGTAATGAAGCAATCCAGAATCATATGTAAAAAGACCCGTTCAACATTCAGGCTTGGGCCGACCAATGTCAAGTAACATTCACGCCACGCCAGTTCCAGGCAATGACCGTCTGCAACAAGAGAGAATCCAACCACTTTCCCTTTGCATTCAAAGCATTATCCCATCGCTGAATCCATCAGCATCAACATCCTGGGGAAACATTGACATCAAACTTAACTGAACGAATCACATCAACCATTTCATTCATTCAGGACATCTGCTGTAAACCCCTTCAGGGACTCAATCCACAATCTAATTCACATTCCATTCGATCAACCAAAATATTCAACTCCATTCAAACATACCTCTATCTTGTCTCTGCACAGATAACTGACAGTTCCACAATGCAGGAATGTCTGAATGGAAACAGCTTCTGACACATTTCCCATTACAATTGTTCACACTTTTCATGGTGAACGATGACATTTATCTGACAGAATCCAAGTTTCAAATTGAATCATTAATATATAGAAAATGTCACAGAAATGTGACTTGCTCCTTCAAACAGGGGGAATGAAATATTTCAGGGTACTATTCAAAGAAGGATTCAGGCAGAATTCAGGATTGGTATTGAAAGAGAAAGAGAATTAGTGAAATGGGTGTGTGGGAGAGCGGGAGAGAGAGAAACACTGTTAGCTCCTGTATGTGCAAGGTCTCTCTGCTCCTGCTCCCGTTTTAACATTGTACCATTTAGTTTATATTGCCTCTCCAACATTCTTCCTTCTAAAATCCATCACATCACATTTCTCAGCATTGAAGCGAACCTGTCATGTGTCTGTCCAATTCACCAGACTGCCAATAGCTTCCTGAATTCTGCTAAAAATCTCTTCCCTCTTTACTATATTTTTAAAGTTTTGTGTCATCTGCAAACTTTGAAGTTTTGTCCTATAAACCCAAGTCAGGTCACTAATAAACATCAACAAGAGCAGTGGTCCCAATACGAATCTCTGGGAGGCACTACGTGACTCCTCCCTTCTGTCTGAAACAACCGTTCACCACGATTCTCTGCTTTCTGCCTCTTACACAATGTCGTAACCGCTCTGTCACTGCCCTTTAATCACAGGAACAGCAATTTTGCTAAATAATCGTAAAAGAGGAGGACGGTGCAGTCGTTGTGATTAAGGAGGAGTGTGAAATATTGGATGATATGAACATAGTATAATGACAACTGGACTCAAAGGGTTCAGCTAAGAGGGATAATCAAAAGGAAGAGGAAACTGCTTTCTTAAAAATGAGATCTAGAACAGTCTGCTGTGAACTCACTGAATCACAGAATGTTCCAGCCGAGAGAAATGCCAGTCACACATCGGGCTCATGTGGCGCGAAGAAGTTATTTCTGGTGTCCTGGCCAATATTTAATCACACAACCAAAAATCACCAAAACAAGGTTCTGCTCATTATCACATTGCTGTTTGCTATGCACAATTGGAAGTACCGCTGAACATCTCTACACAGTCTGAGAAACAACCGTTCACAATTATTCTCTGCTTTAAGTGTCTTGCCAATGTTGGATAGAGAGTAAATGTCCCTCGACACTGTCCCCATCAAACACTCCCAGGACAGGAACAACACTGGGATTGGCTGGTCAATTTGGAGCGCTTCCTGCCAGCAATCAGGGGGAGCAGCTGCACCTGTGTTGCTGCTACTGCAACTGGAGAGGAGAGAGGAGACTGGAGTGACTGCAGAGAGGTGACTGCAGACAGCTGTATTTACTGTGGAACTGTTGCACTTTTTCAAGACTAAGAAGACCTGCGAGTCATTTTGGAGAGGTGGGTGTTGGAGCACTAGAGAACTGTTGGTTGTTTGGACTGTTGGGGGAGGGAGAAGGCACCGGAAGATCCAGGGGTGGGGCTGCCAAATTCTATAGGGAGCCCCTGTACTAGCTCTTGTGTTTATCTGCCATCCTGCACAAAAGGGGCTCCCTCCCCACCCACAACTGTGTGGCTCGGGACGGCTGGAGCTGCCCAGCTGAAGAAAATCCTTATACAACAACAGAAAAGGGAGAGAACCGGGCGGCTCTAACCGACCCGGGTGAAGAACCCTCCCCTAACTGGAAGAGTGGACTGTCGACTCTGCAGGAAGGTGCTCCAACCACCAATTGAAGTGCAACATCCTTGCAGCCGTTCTCTCTCTTCCATCACTCGGCCACCTATCCTCTCCTCTCCTTGTCCTTTGCAGCCCTATCCTCCTCTATTCCCATCCCCCCCTCCCCCATCATATTGCTTGTGTTAAAGAAAACTGTCGTGTGGTTTGTTTCTTGGGGGTGGGCGTAGCTCTGCGACCCCATGGCAAGCCCCTCTTCGCCGGTGGCGGTGCCTTCCCGTTCATATGCTGCTGCGGCTGCTTCAACTGCACCTGTTGCCCCGTCACCGTTTGCTTTATTAACATCGAAGCATGGGGTCAAGAGCTACGTCCACCCGAACATGACTATCGAGGCATGCGTGAAAGCAATGGCCGAGGTTGTCGGCACTTCGGCCTTTGTTGCAGTCTCTGAAATGTACGGGAAGGCAGTGTTTTTCCTGAAGACCGAGCGGGCGGTGTCCCTGGCCCTGAGCAAGGGGCTCACCGTGGGCGGGACCTTTCTGCCAGTGGACCCCCTGGAGGCCACTGCGCAAAGGCTCATTCTATCCAATGTCCCGCCCTTCATTCCTGGTGAGCTCCTCCTTCCCCACCTGCACCATCTGGGGGAGGTAAAGACGGGGCTCACCCCAGTGCCGCTCGGTCTTCGGGAGAAAAGACTCCAACACGTGTACTCATTCCGCCGCCAGTTATTCATGCAGCTGGCGTGGGAGGAGGTGACAGAGAACCACTTTAATGTAGAATTCCAGGGGACGGCCTACCGCGTCTTCTGGACCTTGGACGGGGTGCGGTGCCATGTCTGTAAGGGGGTGGGGCATGTTCGTAAGAACTGCCCCAACCTCCCGGCTGCCAACTCCAACTCGGCGGCCCAGGGTGGCGACGCTGCACCTCCTCCCACACCCCCTACACCACCACCAGATACCATTCAGTCAGTACCGGAGGCTGTGGTTTTCATGGCCTCCGGCAGGGAGGGGGGTGACCGTCCAAGTGGAAGAGAGGCGCAGAGGAGAAATAAACATCGAGAGGCGCGTCCCCTGGACACCGTGACACTACCCGAGCCTGAGCTCAGCCCAAGGCCCAATCTCGGGAAGACAACTTGCCCCAAGGCTGGGCTCAGGCCCAGGGTGAATAAAAAAAAGGAGAGTGTGGAGGTGGAGGCCTCTGATGAAATGGAGGTCTCTGAGCCTCCGCACACAACTGGGAAAAAGAGGAGAAGGCACCCCTCCACAGAGGTAACAAGGGGCCCTGAGGCGCAGGGCCCATCTGTTGGAGCGGAGCTGTCTCCTGTTTCGGGTCCCCAGCTTTCCCCTACCGCCACCACCAAGGCTGCAAAGTCCAGGCAGGAGCACTCTATTCCTCAGGATGGAGGGGAGGGGAAGGCCCCGGTACTTGAGGCCCCTCCTGAAGGAGTAAGTGGGGCCCTGCTTGTGGTGGGGGAGCCTGGGGACGCCGCCCATTCTGCCACTGCTACTGGGTCGGGTGCCCTGAATGAAGGGGAGGGCGAGGCCCCAGAAGGTCGGGCCTCCCAGCCGGAGTCCACCACCAACCAGGAGACACCCGACCCAGTTATAACTGAGAATGCTGCCCCATCTGCTGGGCCTGTGGGTGCGGGCGGAGCTGGAGATGGCCTCCTCCCTCCACCTCCAGTCTCGGCTCCGGCTGGTTTCCCGGTGTCCGGAACTTCTGTCTCCCCAGGACCACTCATTGGCCTGGGGACGGAGGTGGAGGGGAGTCCTGAACCGCTGGTGCCTACAGGCTCCAGTTTCACAATAGAACCCAGAGAGGACTCCTCTCCATCGATCCCTGGAGTTGGGATCGTGATGGAGGCGGGACCAGCTGGCGCGGCCGGGACGTCCGCCCCACAGTGTGTGGTGGATGTGTCGGCCACTGGCGGTGACGACCCGGAGGAGGATGGGGATTCGGTGCCGGGCACGGAGGATGATCTTGATTCCATCGCCAGTGAGGTGGTGGAGTCCCTCATGGCTCCCACCGAATCTCCTCTCATCCCCACGGCGGTACTCCGGGATTTCCTCGCGGCTTGCAGAGGTTGCCGCAATAAAGTTTAGCTGGCCCTCGAAAGTTGGTCGAATCTGGCGCTGATCATACAGTCCGTCCGTGCCGCCCTTAAGACAGCGGGCAAGCGCGCGGACGTGAAACTGGATGAGAGGCGCCGTTTTAATGTGTTCCTCAATGGGTTGCTGGGGGAGTGGAGGGCCAGGTGTACTTCCACTCCCTCCTCACAGTGAGGTGTTTGTGACGGGTTTTAAGTACCTTTGACATGAAGATAACCATAGCCAGCCTCAACATCAACGGCAGCAGAGGGGCTCACCACAGATTTCACAATCTCTCAGTCCTTAGGGAAGGGAGATACGCGGTGAGCTTTCTGCAGGAAACCCACACCATTCCGGGAGACGAAGCCACCTGGCTCCTGGAGTGGCAGGGTGGGCTCCACATGAGTCGCCTCACCCCTATTTCTAGTGGGGTGGCTATCTTGTTGGCCCCGACATTTCAGCCGGAGATCTTGGGGGTCAAGGAGCTAGTGCCGGGCCGCTTGCTCCACCTCGCCATTCACCTGGGTAGCGTGCCGCTCCACTTTGTGAACGTGTACGCGCCCAGGCCCGGCGCGTTGCAAGCGCGCTTCTTTGAAGAAGTGTCCGCTCTCTTGAGCTCCATTCATGTGGAGGTCTGGAGGAGGGGGGTCGCGAATCGACCGCCTCTACATTTCGCAGGCATACATCTCCCGCGTCTCGGCGGCCTCCATGCGGCTGGTGCCGTGCTCGGACCACCACCTGGTGTGGGTGGAGTTCACTCCGCTCCGCACGCGGGCGGGGTCCGCGTTCTGGCACTTTAACAACCGGCTGCTGGAGGACGTACGATTTCGGGACTCGTTCTGTCGATTCTGGGCAGACTGGAGAAGGAAGCAGGGGGGCTTCCCTCCCTGAGGCTATGGTGGGATGTGGGCAAGACTCACATCCGCGTCTTCTGTCAGGAGTACGCGAAGGCGTCGACCAAGAGGCGGGAAGCCGAGATCGGGCGCCTTGAGAGGGAGGTGCTCGACTTGGAGTCCCGCCTCGGTCCTGCCGTCGTGGACCCGGCCCTGTGGCAGGTGGACAAAGAGAAGGTGGGCTCGCTGAGAGACCTGCAGCTCATAGGGTCCCGAGGCGCATACGTGAGGTCGCGGATCCAGATCCTGGAAGATTTGGACCGCGCCTCACCCTTCTTCTACTCACTGGAAAAATGGCGGGGGGTCCGTAAGCAGCTCGTCGAGCTGCTGGCCGACGACGGATCCTCCATCACGGATCCGGAGGGAATGGGCCTCCTAGTCCGTACTTATTACAGAGCGTTGTTCTCTCCAGATCCGTCCAGCGAGGATGCACGCAGAGTTTTGTGGGAGGACCTGCCGCAGGTCAGCCCGTTGGGCGCCGAAGAATTGGAGGCTCCGCTCACGTTTGTGGAGATGACTGCGCCCTCCACCAGGTCTCGAGGGGCATATCCCCAGGGCTGGATGGGTTGACCGTGGAGTTCCTCAGGGCATTCTGGGACGTCCTGGGGGACGATTACGCGCGGGTCCTGGGGGAAAGCCTGGCGACCGGGGAGATGCCCCTCTCGTGGCGCAGGGCAGTCATTGTCCTGATGACGAAGAGGGGCGATCTTCTCCTGCTTAAAAACTGGCGTCCGATCTCCCTCCTCAGCACGGATTATAAGATCTTTGCCCGGGCTATGTCTACCCTCCTGGGCTCCGTGCTGGCCCACATGATCCACCCCGACCAGTCCTACACGGTCCCGGGCCGGTCCATCCAGGACAACATCCACCTGGACCGGGACCTGATCCATCTTTCCCAGAGGACTGGTCAGTTGGTCGCCTTTCTCTCCCTCGATCAGGAGAAGGCATTCGACAGGGTGGATCACGATTATCTTTTCGGGACTCTGCGCGCTTTCGGACTCGGGCCGCATTTCGTGGCCCGGGTCCGAATTTTATACGCCGCCGCAGAGTGTCCAGTCAAAGTTAACGGGTCCTTGACGGCGCCCCTTCGATTTGGGAGAGCAGTGCGTCAGGGGTGCCCCATGTCCGGCCAATTGTATACCATCTGCGTGGAGCCCTTCCTGTGCCTGCTTCACAGGAGGTTGACGGGATTGGCTCTGCGTGAGCCGGCCATGCAGGTCGTCCTCTCGGCTTACGCTGCCGACGTGCTCCTCGCAATCACTGATCCCGTTTACTTGCAGAGGATGCGCGACTGCCAGCAGACCTTTTCTGCCGCATCCTCCACGAGGATCAATTGGGAGAAATGTTCCGCACTCCTCATTGGTCAATGGCGGGTGGACACCCTGCCGAAGGAGGTGACACTTTTTGCGTGGAGCACCACGCACCTCCTCTATCTGGGAGTCCGCCTTAGCCCCGCTGAGGAAGCCTGGCCGGCAATCTGGCAGGAGTTGGAGGTGAAAGTCACCGCTCGGCTGGGGTGCTGGACAGTACTGCTCCGAGTGCTTTCCTACAGGGGCCGAGCGTTGGTCATAAACCAACTGGTGGCCTCCATGTTGTGGTACCTGTTGGTCACTTTGGCCCCGCCCCCTGTATTTGCCACCAAGATCCAGAAGAAACTTGTCGATTTCTACTGGGGCAAGAGGAAACACTGGGTCTCTGCTGCGGTCCTGAGTCTCCCGATCGAGGAGGGCGGTCAGTCGCTGGTGTGCGTCCGCACCCAGGCTGCGACTCTCCGCCTTCGGACCCTGCAGAGACACCTGTACGTCGAGCGTCCTCCCAGTTGGTGTGCGCTGGCGACGTATTTTTTCCGCCAGTGTCACTGCCTTCAAGACGACACGCAGCTCCCGGTGGAGTCCGTTAGCCGCGCCTCTCTGAGGGAGTTGCCTGTCTTTTCCCGGGATCTATTCCGAGTCTGGAACATGGTCACCTCCAGTCAGGGTGCTCCCCCACCGGCGGAGGAGAGCGCCTCCGGGGACGGTCTGGCGGGCGGACGAGTAGCCGAAACCCCCGGGACGCCCCTCACTGCGGGTGGCGAGGGGGGCAGGGAGTGTGGAGCGATCCCGGCCGAGCTGACCCCCGCTCGGCCGGAAGTGCTCATCGGACACAGGCCCCGAAACCCTCCTCGGGAGCCGGTCCCTCACAACCCGAGCCGCCTCTCGGAAATGCCCTCCGTGCCATTCCAATCGACGGGGAGGGGTTTCCTGTACGGGCTGCTCCTGCGCATTCTCCACTTCCTCACCCTCGTCAGCCGGCCGGACACGCCCTGGCGGTCCGCGTTGCCATCTGGCGGCGAGGGGAAACCCGATGGAGGTCTCTCTACGCGGGAGTCTTCCCCCTTTACATCGGGGACCTGGGGTGGAGGGTGCTGCACAGAGCAGTCCCGTGCAATAGGCTTTTAAGTAGGTTCACGGACTCCCAGGCCACCTGTACTTTCTGCGGCCTGGACGAGTCCGTGTTCCACATTTATATGGAGTGTGCGAGGTTGCAGCCCCTCTTTGAGTATCTGAAGGGGCTGCTCCTCAAATTCTGGCTGCACTTCAGTCCCACACTCCTGACCTTTGGGCACCCAGTGCGGAGGGGCTCGGGCCAGGAGGAGGATCTCCTCGTCAGTCTGCTCCTGGGCCTGGCCAAGGTGGCAATTCACAGGTCCAGGTTCCGGGCCGTCGGGGGGTCCGTCCTCCCCGATTGCCTGCCCCTCTTCCGCGGTTACGTTCGCGCCTGGGTTTCCCTGGAAAAGGAGCATGCGGTGTCCGCCGGTACGCTTGAGGCCTTCCGCGACCGGTGGGCACCGCAGGGACTGGAGTGAATTGTCGACGCCGAGAATGGCATTTTAATTTGAGTTTTTTGTTTATTTATCTGGTTTTAATAAAGTTATTTTAAAAATATAAGTGTGTATATAAAGGGGGCCTGAGGAATAAAGGCCCTCTCGAGATAAAAAATATATAAAAGGGGCCTGGGGTATAAAGGCCACCTTGGAAAAAAAAACGGGGGTTAGATAAGAAAAAAAAACGGGGTTAGATACAGAGTAAAGCTTCCTCTGCACTGTCCCTATCAAACACTCCCAGGACAGGTACAGCTTGGGGTTTGATCCAGAGTAAAGCTCCCTCTACACTGTCCCCATCAAAGACTCCCAAGGCATGTACAGCACAGGTTGGATGCAGAGTAAAATCCATCGACCAATCACTCTTCCTCAGTCTGCTTCTCCTCACCTCTCACTACCTGCGATACCCTTTCTCTGCTCTTTTTCTCCCTCTTTCTACCCTGAAAGCTGGACCCAGACGTTGAGATAGTGTAAATACGGAGATAGAGATGGAGAGAGAGTAAAGGGGAGAGATAGATTTGGAAAGTGAGTAACAGAAGTAATTAAAAGTGTTTCAGAGAGTAGAAGAGAGGGGAGGAGAGAGATGGCGATGGAGAGAGATTACCAGCAATAGAGATTACCAGAGAGTACCTCTCTCTCCGTCCTTATCAGCCCTTTTCTATTTGTTACACTCTCCAGTTATTTTTCTCCATCTACCCCGATGTTTCACACTCCATGCCTCTCTCTCGCATGTCTCTATATGCTCGAGTGAAGGATTTTTATCATTCATTAATGGAATGTGGGCGACACTGGCCAGGCCAGCATTTATTGCCCATCCCTAATTGTCCTTGAGAAGGTGGTGGTGAGCTGCCTTCTTGAACCGCTGCAGTCCGTTTGGGGTAGGTACACCCACAGTGCTGTTCGGAAGGGAGTTCCAGGATTTTGACCCAGCGACAGTGAAGGAACTGCGATGTAGTTCCATGTCTGGATGGTGTGTGACTTGGAGGGGAATTTGCAGGTGGTGGTGTTCCCATGTATTTGCTGCCCTTGTCCTGTAGTGGTCGCGGGTTTGGAAGGTGCTGTCTAAGGAGCCTTGATGCATTGCTGCAGTGCATCTTGTAGATGGTAAACAATGCTTCCATTGTGTGTCGGTGGTGCAGGGAGTGAATGTTTGTAGATGGGGTGCCAATCAAGCGGGCTGCTTTGTCCTAGATGGTATCCAGCTTCTTGAGTGTTGTTGGAGCTGCACCCATCCAGGCAAGTGGAGAGTATTCCATCACACTCCTGACTTGTGCCTTGTAGAGGGTGGATAGGCTTTGGGGAGTCAGGAGGTGATTTTGATTGCATCAAATTATTATGGTTTGCATATTTTTTTCAATCAACCGAACAATCTCTCTGTCTGGTAACAGAAGGACCTTGGAGTGAATGTCCGCCAATTCCTGAGCGCAAAGGACAGATACGAAGTGGTTAAGAAGGTGTATGGAATACTTTCCTTTATTGGCCAATGTACAGAAGGTAAGATAATAAAAACAAGAAATGCTGGAACCACTCAGCAGGTCTGGCAGATCTGTGGAAAGAGAAGTCATCCTGTTAGAGCAATTTAAAAACTCTCACCCATTCTCAATAAAAACCCATGTAGAGGAGCAGCGGGTTCAGGGAGTCATGCAAGCAGCAGTTCTGGCTGATAATTTTGCTTTAATTGGGAAAGTGATATCAGCCCATGAACTTCTCGAAGAGAAAGGAAAGCAGGAGACACAGGGGTCCCTCCTCCAGCAAAAAAGGAAGGTGCTGTGAGCAGGAGTGAGACCCGCAGATCTATGTGCTTCCATTGCAATAAAGCAGGGCATTTAAAAGATGAATGCTGGAAACTAAAGGGGAAACCGGTTCACCCACTCAATGAAGACCAGGGCCCGATGGAAAGCACAGAACGGGCTGTGGCTTTAACTGCAGTAAGAGTGCAACTCAGGCAGCTTACTACAGCCAGTGCAGGAAAATGTAATAGGATATCCGAAGGTTCTGGGTCAGAATTGTTGTCTGAAATATCACCAGTTGTAAAACTTCTCTTGGCCACATCATCAATCAAATTAAAACTGTCTGTTTATATTACAGTCAAACGGGCCTCTCAAGCAAAAACGCTTTGTCAGAATTTCAAGGTAAATGCAATGAGACATTTTCAGTCATTAGTATGAACTTTTGGTTAACTGGAGGCGAATAGAGAAATATATTTAATGCAATGTGAGTTAAATGACCATTATCCAAACCGATCCCACCAGGTTTGAAATTACAGCAGCTTTTCTGCACTGTCCATGAGGTTTTGGGGGAGGGAGAGAGACAGACAGACAGACAACAGGTTTCTGTCTAAAATGGTCCATTTGGGATATGGCTAAAATATCCCTCTCTCCCACATTCCCTGTTAATACAGAGATTCACCTTGGACTGTCCCATAACTGGGAGGAAGTGTAAGTAGGATGAAGCTGCGAGCTGGCTGGATGAGCTGTATTTTGGGTGGACTGTCTGTTTGAGTGACAGATTCTGGGATATTTCAGTACAACATCAGCCGCCGTTATTTCTTTAAATGCGTCTGGTGTCTGAAGGTGAGTTTCTGTGCCTCCACTCTGCATCAAAGCTGCGTTGCAAGGCACCAGTCAAACAGAATAAAAGGTAAGAACATTTACAAACAAAATACACAGAAAGAGCTCAGTAATTCCCTTCAGTTCCTTTATAGAGAGAGTTATACAGCACAGAAAGAGGACCTTCGGCCCATTGTGTCTGTGCTGACCATCAAGCACCAAATATTATGATCCCATTTTCCAGCACTTGGCCCGTCGCCTTGTTTGCTATGGCGTTTCAAGTGCGCATACAAATATTTCTTAAATGTTATAGAGTTCGTTCCTCCACCACCTCTTCAGGCAGTGCGTTCCAGATTCCAACCACCCTCTGGGTATCTTTTGTTCCCTCAAATCTCCTCTAAACCTCCTGCCCCTTGCCTTAAATATATGCTCCCTGGTTATTGACCCCTCCGCTAAGTGAAAAATGTTTATCAGTATCTAACCTATCAATGCCCCTCATAATTTTTTATACCTCAATCATTTCTCCCCTCAGCCTTTTCTGCTCGAAGGAAAACAACCCTAGCCTTTTCAGTCTCTCATCAGAGTTGAAAGCTCCAGCCAAAACAACATCCTGGTGAAGTAAAAGCAAGAAATGCTGGAAATATTCAGCAGGTCTGGCAGCATCTGTGCAGAGAGAAGAAGAATTAACGTTTCAGGTCAGTGCCCCTTTCAGAATTGACAAGTATTAGAAATGCAAAAGCTTTTAAACCTTAAAACCTTTTACATTTCTAATATTTGTCAGTTCTGAAGAAGGGTCACTGACCTGAAACGTTAACTTCGTTGCTCTCTCCACAGATGCTGCCAGACATGCTGAGTATTTCCAGCATTTCTTGTTTCAATTTCAGATTTCTAACATCTGCAGTATTTTGCTTTTATTTTGACATCCTGGTGAATCTGTTGTGCGCCATCTCCAGTGCAATCACATCCTTCCTATAGTGCGATTCCCAGAACTGTACACAGTACTCCAGCTGTGGCCTAACTAGCGTTTTACACAGCTCCATCATAACCTCACTGCTCTTATATTCTATGCCTCAGCTAATAAAGGCAAGTATCCCAAAATTCCTTCCTAACCACCTTATCTACCTGTGCTGCTGCCTTCAATGATCTATGGACAAGTACACCAAGGTCCCTCTGATCCTCTGTACTTCCTCGGGTCCTACCATCCATTGTATATTCCCTTGCCTTGTTAGTCCTCCTAACAAGCATGACCTCACACTTCTCAGGATTAAATGCCACTTTCCATAGCTCCGCCCATTTGCTCGGCTGTCTCTCCATCTGCTCCCTGGGAGGCATATCCTTTATTTTATGTTATTTTATTTTATTTATTGATATGTTCATCCCTGGACGGGACACCTATCCAATTCTTCCTGTCCATTGATATCTTAATCACAAGACAGCAATGTTTTTAGCCATTTCTTAGTTATTTTTAAACCTTTAACTCATTCCCTGAAGTCTGAAAATATCAAACACTGATCCAACACTCAGCCCTAAAACCCTCGCACTAAACTGCCTATACAGGACTGGGCAGAAAATGGGGATTGTTACTCAGGTTGTGTTTGATGACTTTTACTGACATCATTGTGGATTGTAAAGTGTCTCCCCTTCTATCAGTTCCACAATGTCTCAGGGTTGCTGTGTGTGGTCAGTTTTTTTTCATTGTGTCGTCCCATTCAACTTTTAATAATCTCTTTGGAACACAAATACATGTAAAATTTCTCCGAAAAGTCTTTTCGTCCTCTCCCCTCTCTGTCTCTCTCCCACACTGTCTCGCCCTCTCACCATTGCTCTGTCTCACTCCCTCTCCCCGTCTCTTTTTATTTCTCTCTCTCTCTCTGCATAACCCCGTCTCTTTCTCTCTCTCTTCCCCCTTGCCCCATCTCACTCTCTATCTGCCTGTCTTGCCTCTCTTTCTCTCTCCCACCCCCCGTCTCTCCCTCTCGCCATCTCTCTCCCTCACTTCCCTCTTCCCGTTTCTTTCTCTCTCCCTCTCTCCCTCTCCCGGTCCCTTTCTCGCTCTCCCTCACCCCGTCTCTTTCTCTCTCCCTCGCACTGTCTCTGCCTCGCCCAATCTCTCTCTCCCTCTCTATCCCTCAGACCATCTCTGTCTTCATCGCCCCATCTCAATCTCTCTCTCTCCCTTGCCCCATCTCTCTCTTTATCCCTAACTCTGTTTCCCTCTCTCTGTCTCACAATGCCTCTTTCTCTCTCTCTCTTTTTCTCTCTGCCTGCGTCTTGCTTCTCTCGCTCTCTGTCTCACCCTGTCTCTCCCTCATACCATCGCTCTGACTCACTCCCTCGCCCCGTCTCTTTCTCTCTCCCTCTCATCTCCCACTGTCCCTTTCTCTCTCTCCCTCACCGCGTCTCTACCTCTCTCCCTCGCGCTGTCTCTGCTCGTCCCGTCTCTCTCTCCCTCTCCATCCCTCAAATCATCTCTCTCTCCCTGGTCCCGTCTCTATCACTCTTTGTCTCTCGCCCCGTCTCTCCCTCTCCTTCTGTCTCTCTCTATCACCGCATATGTATCTCGCTCTCTCACATCGTCTCTCCCTCTCACTATCGCTCTGTCTCACTCCCTCTCCCCGTCTCTTTTCCTCTCCCTCTCCCTGTCCCTTTCTCTCTCTCCCTCAGCCCGTCTCTTTCTCTCTCCCTCACGCTGTCTCTGCCTCGGCCCAACTCTCTCTCTCTCTTTCCCTCAGATGATCTCTCTCGCCCTTGCCCCATCCTTATCTCTCCCCCTTGCCCCGTCTATCCTTTTCCCTCTGTCTCTCTGTGTAATTGCTTCTCGTTCTCTCTCCCACACCCTGTCTCTCTCTCACCTCATCTCTATCTCTCTCTCTTCCTCGCCCCATCCCTCCCTCTCGCTCTCTCTCTGCCTCACCCTCTCTCTCTGTCTACCTGCCTTGCCCCCTATTTTTCTCTCTCTCCCACCCGATCTATTCCTCTCCCCATCACTCTGTGTCTCCCCCTCTCCCCGTCTCTTTCTCTCTCTCTATCCCTCTCCATCACCCTGTCTCTCCGTCGCCCCGTCTTTCTTTAGCTCGGGCCGCCTCTCTCTCTCCCTCTCTTTCCTTCACCCTAATGCACCATTTAAGACTGTAAATGACCATTCTCAGAATCACAGTTTATGTTATACTAATCACTGTCTCTGGTTTAAAGATGGTGCAAAAGTGGTTAAAATGGGTGAAGTGTCTGTGGGATTCCCTTCCATTTCATATATAGTGGTGTAGCTCCCTCTTCATCGGTGTTCACTGTGGAGAAGGACGATGTCGGTGTGGATATCAGGGAGGGGGATTGTGATATACTGGAACACATTAACATTGAAAGAGGTGAAGTATTAGCGGTTTTAGCGGGTTTAAACGTGGATAAATCCCAAGACATGAGATATATCCCTACCGGACAGAACATTGACTTCAATAATTTCAGAGCATGACTGGCCCCCATTTTAAATTTATTTTCAGTTATTTTTTTCTTTTAAGCTTTTTTAATATACTTTTTGTGTGTTTATTTTATTTTATTTCATCTTAGTTTGTTCATTTTGCTTACCCACGTTTTTCATGTTTTTACTTGCGGCTGTTCAATTTTCGTTCCTTTAACACCCGATCCAGACAAATGGTTTGTCTTTCAACACACCATTGACACATTGTTTGCTTTTGTTCCACGACCTTCTGGTCGGCTATTCTGTGACCTTGTCCTATCTACACCTTCTCCTTTGTTCCCTCTTGCCCCACCCCCGCTTTACTTGCTTATAACCTTTTACATTTCTAATATTTGCTCGTTCTGAAGAAGGGTCACTGACCTGAAACGTTAACTCTTCTTCTCTCTCTACAGATGCTGCCAGACCTGCTGAGTATTTCCAGCATTTCTTGCATTTATTTCAGATTTCCAGCATCCTCAGTATCTTGCTTTTATTTATTGAGATATACCCCAGGCTGTTATGTGAGGCAAGGGCGGAGAATGACACACATTTTCAAATCCACTCTGGCCATAGGAGAGGTACAAGAGGGCTGGAGAACATCGAATGTGGTACCATTATTCAAGAAGGGTAGCAGGGATAAACCAGGCCGGTGAGACTAACATTAGTGGTTGGGAAACTATTGGAATAAATTCTGAGGGACAGGATTAATCTCCACTTAGAGAGGCAGGGATTAATCAGGGATAGTCAGCATGGCTTTGTCAGGGGGAGATCGTGTCTAACTAACTTGATTGAATATTTTGAGTCGTGACTAGATGTGTAGTTGAGGGTAAAACAGTTGATGTAGTCTACATATACTTCCGTAAGGCTTTTGATAAGGTCCCACATGGGAGATTGGTTCAGAAGGTAAGAGCCCATGGGATCCAGGGCAATTTGGCAAATTGGATCCAAAATTGGCTTAGTGGCGGGAGGCAGAGGGTAATGGTCGAGGGCTGTTTTTGCGATTGGAAGCCTGTGACCAGTGATGTACTGCAGGGATCTGTAATGAGAACCTTGCTGTTTGCAGTGTACATTAATGATTTGGACGTGAACATAGGAGGAATGGTAAGTAAGTTCGCAGATGACATTGAAATTGGTGGTGTTGTAAATACTGAGGAGGGAATCCTTAGATTACAGGGAGATATAGATGGGTTGATAAGAGGAGCGAAGCAGTGGCGATAGAATTTAATCCTGATAAGTCTGAGGTAATACATTTCGGGAGGACTATCAAGGCAAGGGAATATACAACGAATGGTAGGACCCTAGGAAGTACAGAAGGTCAGAGGGACCTTGGTGTACTTGTCCATTGATAACTAAAGGCAGCAGCACAGGTAGATAAGGTGGTTAGGAAGGCATATGGGATTCTTGCCTTTATTAGCCGAGGCATAGAATATAAGAGCAGGGAGGTTATGATGGATCTGTATAAAACGCTCCAGCCACAGCTGGAGCACTATGTACAGTTGTTGGCACCACACTATAGGAAGGATGTGAGTGCACTGGAGAGGGTGCAGAGCAGATTTGCCTGGAAGTGGGCTGGAACATTTCAGCTATGCAGAAAGACTGAAAAGGCTGGGGTCTTTCCATGTATCATCAATATATATTCCTATACCCCCATCCCATTGCACATGGTCCCACACAGAGAAAATAAACACTTCATCTGTCTTTCACAGCATAAATATCTCAATTTGTGCCTATTTGATGCCTGTATTCAGACAATAAAATATCAAAGTATATTATATGAGTGGAAACTGTGAAAATTACACTCGATACACACGGTACCTTCATGTTGTAACAAGCTGATATAGATTCTGTTCATCCCACTGGGGCACAATTTAATTGGGTCAACATTCTCGTCAAACACAAAAGCATTCCACAATGTAAGGCTCACTAATACAACACACATTTCCTTTTTTAATTGTCCTTGGTCCTCCATCTCTCTCACACTCTCTTCCTCTCTTCCCCTCTCTCCCCTTCCCTTTCTGTCTCTCCGTAAGTCTCTCTGTGTCTCTATGCCTCCCTCTTTTCGTCTCTCTCTCCCTTCCTCTCTGTCTCTTTCTCCTCCCTCCTTCTCTCTGTTTCTACCTCTCCCTCTGTCTCTCTACCTTTGTCTGTCTCTTTATCTCCCTCTCTCTTTATCCCTCCCTCTCTCTCCTTCTATCGCTGTCTCTGCCTCTCTCTCTCTCTGTCTTTCTCTCTGTCCCTCTCTTTGTCTTCCCCTCTATATCTGTCCCTCTCGCTCTCTCCCTCTATCTCTGTATTTCTCTTTGTCTCTGTCTCTGCCTGTCTCTCTGTCTCTGCCATTCTCTCTGTCTCTGTTCCGTTTTTGTGTTGTTTCCGGGTCCCACATTTTGGAAGGAATCACGCTTTAAACTTCGAAAATGCTGGTGTCAGTCTTGTTTATTTTCAACACCATGCTTGTGTTGTAGAACCTGATTTCACTGGTTCTTGTGTTACATACAGCATGACTCCCCAGTGCAGCCGTGAATGTGCCCCCCATCCCTCTCCCCCCCACCCTCCCTCCCACCACCCACCGCCATTTGAACACTGACACATAACAACGAGGTCTTAGCTAATTAGTTCCTAACACGTTACAGATTGTATATGCAATATATAACATATATAACATTCCTCTTTCATTAAAAAAAACTGTCACTCTCCCTCTGACACAGCTTGTCCCTCTGTATCTGTTCTTCTTACACTGTCATTGTCTCTCTCCCTTTATGTCTCTCTCTCACTCGGTCCCTCTGTTTCTCATGCTCTGTCTCTCCGTTTCTCTCCATCTGTCTGTCTCTCCCTCTCCCTCTCTGCCTGCCTCTCCCGCGTGCATCTCTGTTTCTCTCTTTGTCACTGTCTCTATCTCTCTGCCACTGCCTTTGTTTCTTTTCCTCTTACTTTATATCTCCCTCCTCTGCCTCTGACATTATATTATCTCCACAAGGTGAATGAGAGAGTTGGTCAGTTACTATAGTATCTCCACAAAAAGAAATGCGGAGTCAGTATGTAATTATAGTATCTCCACAGCGAGAGTCACAGAGTTGGTCGGTTATTATATAGTATCCACAAGGTGAGTCACTGTGGGTCGGTTATTAGAGTAACTCCACAGGGAGAATCACTAAGTGGGTCTGTTATTCTGGTATCTCCACATAGAGAGTCACAGTGTCTCTGTTATTATAATAACTCCACAGGGAGAATCACTGAGTGTGTCCATTATTCTGGTATCTCTACAGGGGGAATCACTGAGTCGGTCTGTTATTGTAGTATCTCCATCAGGAGAATCACAGAGTGGGACTGTTATTATAGTATCTACACTGGAGGAGGCACTGAGTGGGTCTGTTTTATTATAGTATCTCCACTGGGAGAGTCATGGAGTGGGTCTGTTATTATATTATCTATATAGGGAGAGTCACTGAGTGGGTCTGCTTTTTATATTATCTCCAGAGGGAGAGTGACTGAGTGGGTCTGCTTTTACAGTATCTCCACAGGCAGAATCACTGAGTGGGTCTGTTTTATAGTATGTCTACAGGGAGAATCACTGAGTGGGTCTGTTTTATAGTATGTCTACAGGGAGAATCACTGAGTGGGTCTATTATTATTGTATTTCGACATGGAGCTTCACTGAGTTATTCTGTTATTATCGTATCTCCACTGGGATAGTCACTGAGTGGGTCCATTATTATGCTATCTCCGCAGGGAGAATCACTGATTGGGTCTGTTATTATGATATTTCCACAGGGGGAGTCACTGAGAGCATCTGTTATGAGACTATTTCCACAGGGAAAGACTCTGAGTGGGCATGTTATTATATTATCTCCGCAGGGAGAGTCGCTGGTTAAGTCTGTTATTTTACCATATCTGTAGGGAGAATCACTGAGTGTGTCCGTTATTTTAGTATCTCCACCGGGAGGATCACTGAGTTGGTTATGTTATTACAGAGTCATAGGATTACAGACTCATAGAGTTGTACAGCATAGAACAGGCCCTTCAGCTCACCTCTTCCATGCCCATCATTATGCCTATCTATACTAATTCCACCTGCCTGCATTAATTCCATATCCCTGTATGCCTTGCTCATTCAAGTAACTTTCCAGATACCTCTTAAATGTTGCTACTGTCCCTGCGTCCACCACCTCCTCTATTTTTTGTGAGAAAAATTTACCCCTTTGATCCCCTTTAAACCTCCCCCCTCACCATAGATCTATGCCCTCTAGTTTCAGTCACCCCTACCATGGGGCACAGACTCTGGTTGTCTACCCTATATATGCCTCTCATAATTTTATGCACCTCTATCATGTCCCCTCTCAGCCTCCTTCGCTCCAGGGAAAACAGACCCAGCCTATCGAATCTCTCTTTATAATCCAAGCCCTCCAAACCAGGCAACATCCTTGTGAATCTTTTCTGCACCCTCTATAGCTTAATCCCATCTTTTCTGTAGACCAGCGACCAGAAGTGTACACATTACTCCAAATGCGGCTTAACCAACGTTATGTACAACTGTAGCATGACGTCCCAACTCTTGTACTCAATGCCTTGGCTGATGAAAGCAAGCACGCCATACGCCTTCTTCACCACCCTGTCTACCTGTGATGCTGCTTTCAGGGAACTCTGAACTTGCACCCCAACGTCTCTCTGCTCAACAGCATCCCCAGGGCCCTGCATTCACTGTGCTGCCCTTGTTTAACTTCCAAAAATGCATCATTTCACACATGTCTGCGTTAAATTCCATTTTCCAATCCCTTGCCCACTTTTCCAGTTGATCTATATCCTGTTGTAACCTTAGACCGCCTTCTTCATTGTCCACTATACCACCAATTTTGGTGTCATCTGCAAACTTACTTATCACTCCCCCTATATTCACATCCAAGTAATTAATACATATGACAAAGAACAGAGGTCCCAGCATCAATCAATGTGGCACTCAAATGCTCAACGGCCACCAATCTGAAAAAGAACCCTTCACTACCACCCTCTGCCTCCCATCACTAAGCCACTTTTGTATCTAATTGGCTAGCTCACCCTGGATCCCATGTGTTTGAACCTTAAATAAAGGCACAACATCAGCTATCCTTCAGTATTCTGGTACCTCACCCATGGCTAACGATGAAAAAAAAAATCTTTGCCAGGGCCCCAACAATCTCCACACTTGCTTCCCATCGCATCCTCGAATACACCTGGTCAGGCCTTGCGGATTTATCCACCTGAATGAGCTTCAAAACCTCCAACACCGCCTTTTTGTAATGTTAATGTGCTCCAGTATATCGCTGGTATCGCCATATTATAGTATCTCGAAAGGGAAAGTCACGGACTGGGTTTGTTATTTCAGTGTCTCCACAGGGAGAAACAGACAGCGGGTCTGTTATTATAGTATCTAAACAGGGAGATACATTAACTGGGTCTATTATTTTAGCATCTCCACAAGGATAATCATTGAGTGAGTCTGATATTATAGTATCTTCACAGGGAGAGTCACTGATTGATTATTTTCTCTTTTCTTATAGTATTTCCACAGGGAGACACACTGAGTGGTTCTGATCTTATAGTATGCCTACAGGGTAAATCACTGAGCAGGTCTGTTATTATAGTATATTCTCATGGAGAATCACTGAGTTCGTCCGGTATTATTTTATTTCCAGTGTGAGAGTCACTGAATGGGTCTGTTATTATAGCATCTATACGTAGAGAATCTTTGATTGGCTCTGTGATTATCGTATCTCCAATGGGAGAGCCACTGAGTGAGTCTGTTATTACAGTATCTCCACAGGGAGAATAAATGAGTGGGCTGTTGTTACAGCATCTCGACAGGGAGAATCACTGACTGGGTTTGTTATTATAGTATCCCCACAGGTGGTCACACTGAGTGGGTCTGATACTATAGTATGTCCACAGGGGGAATCACTGAGCAGGTCTGTTATTATAGTATCTCCACATTGAGAATCACTGAGTTTGTCAGGTGTTATTGCATCTCCAGATTTGCAGTCAGTGAGTGGGTCTGTCCTTCTAGTATTTCCACCGGGAGAATCACTGAATTTGTCTGTTATTGTCCTATCTCCAGAGTGAGCGTCACTGAGTGGTCTTTTATTACAGCATATCCACAGGGAGAATCACTGAGTGGGTCTGTTATTTTCGTATCTCCAGAGGGGTAATCACTAAATGGGTCTGTCTTTGCACTATATCCACAGGGAGAGTCGCTGAGTGGGTCTGTTGTCATAGCATCTCCACAATGATAAACACTAATGGAGCTATTAGTATGGTATCTCCACTGGGAGAGTCACTGAGTGGGTCCGTTATTACAGGATATTAACAAGAAGAGTCACTGAGCGGCTCTGTCAATACAGTATCTCCAAAGGGAGAATCACTGAGTGTTTCTGTTATTATTGCATCTTCATAGGGAGAATCACTGAGTGGGTTTGTTATTATAGTATCTCCACAGGGAGCGTCACTGAGTGGTTCTGTTATTGTAGAATCTCCACAGAGAGAGTCACTGAGTGGATCTATAATTTTAGTATCTGCAGTGGGAGAGTAACTGCGTGGCCTGTTATTATAGTATCTCCACAGGGAGAATCAGACAGTGGGGCTGTTATTATGGTATCTCCACAGGGTGGGTCACTGAGTTGGTATGTTATTACATTATCTCCACAGGGAGAAACACTGAGTGGGTCTGTTACTTTAACATCTTCATAAGAACAAACACTGAGTATGTCTGTTATTACAGCATATATTACCTGCACCCCCTTTCCCCCTTCCCCATACCCCCTTCCCCTTCCCCTTCCCCCTTCCCCTTCCCCTTCCCCTTCCCAGCTCCACTCTCCCAGCTCACCGCCCGTAACCCCCTCCCCCACCCCTCCCCGCTGGCAACCCCATCCCAGCTCCCCCCTCGCACCATATTCCCCCTGCACCCACTTCCCCTGCATACCCCCTACCCCCTTACCGCCACCTTCCCAGCTCACCCTCGCACCCCCTTCCCTCCTCTCCTCCCCCTCGCACACCCTCCTCCCACCAGCATTCTCCTACCCCTGTGTCGGGGCTCAAACAACCCCACTGCCTTGTGGGCGTCTCGGTAGAGACCAAGGCCAATGGAGTAAGCCTGAACAGAAAGTCCGGGGCAGAACCCCGTTGGCGGTCATGTGTCACTTTGGCATGTATCCGGCAGTTCCTGCAGCTATACCGGTGCCAATCATCGTGCTCTGCACTCCTTTGGACCCCACCAGAAAGGCCTAGAGGGGGATTTTGATGCTTGGGCAACTCGCAACCTCCATAAATTCGCCCAGACATGCGACATGGAGAGGTCATTCCATAGTCGCCTCACAGCGACCGAAACAACATGGAAGGCAGCAGTTACGGGTTAAAAGTCCAGTTCAATTGGCGTAGAGATTGGGCGCTGCGGGTTGCCTTTGTCAGTGGGAGAGGTCATCGCACCTCACTGGACAGCTACTGCCCGCCTCAAACCGGGCAGCCCCCGGTCAATAAGGTTCTGTCCCACCACAGTCCACCTGCTTCAATGGGTGCTTGGAGCTGAGGGGCATTGCCTGAAAAGTGGACTGCAACACCGCACCAAACAGCATGAAAAAAGGAAAGAATGTGCCAACCCTTCGTTTTGCAAGCTGGAACGTCACAACTATGTGTCCTGGCCTGTCGGAAGACCTTACACAAATCAACGATTCTCGGAAGACCGCCATCATTAACAACGAGCTCAGTAGACTCAATGTCGACATTGCTGCACTTCAGGTGACACGCCTCCCTGCGAGTGAATCTCTAACAGAGCAAGTCTACACCTTCTTCTGGAAGGGTAGGGATGCTGAAGAACCAAGATAGCATGGAGTGGGCTTCACCATCAGAAATTCCTTTGCTCAGCATGATAGATCCTCCCTCAAATGGCTTGGAACGCATACCGTCCATCCGACTGCTCACCACCTCTGGTCTAGTACACCTATTCAGCATCTTTACTCCAACACTCTGCTCCCCAGCTGAAGCTAAAGACCAGTTCTATGAGGAACTCCATAATATCATGAGTAGCATCCCCAATACCGAACACCTGTTCCTGCTGGGGGACTTTAATGCCAGGGTTGGGGCTGACCATGACTCATGGCCCTCCTGCCTTGGGCGCTATGCCGTTGGAAGGATGACTGAGAATGGACAGAGATTGCTTGAGTTGTGTACCTATCATAACCTCTGCATCACCAACTCATTCTTTCACACTAAACCCTGTAACCAGGTTTCATGGAGGCACCCAAGATCGCGTCGTTGGCACCAGCTGGACCTGTTCGTCACAAGGTGAGCCTCCTTAAACAGTGTTCAAATCACACGCAGCGTCCACAGTGCGGACTGCGACACCGACCACTCCCTGGTGTGCAGCAAGGTTAGACTCAAACCAAAGAAGCTGCATCACTCCAAGCAGAAGGGCCACCTGCGCATCAACACGAGCAGAATTTCTCATCCACAGCAGTTACAAAAATTTCTAAATTCACTTGTAAAAGCCCTTCAAAACACTTCCACAGGGGATGCTGAGACCAAGTGGGCCCACATCAGAGACTCCATCTTTGAGGCAGCTTTGACCACCTATTGCAACCGTGCGAAGAGGAATGCAGACTGGTTTCAATCTCATTTTGAAGAGCTGGAACCTGTCATAGCCACGAAGCGCAATGCACTGTTGAACTACAAGAATGCCCCCGCCGATTTAACATTCGCAGCACTTAAAGCAGCCAGAGGCACTGCACAAAGAACGGCCAGGCGCTGCGCAAATGACTACTGGCAACACCTATGCAGTCATATTCAGCTGGCCTCAGACACCGGAAACATCAGAGGAATGTATTATGGCATTTAAGAGAGCTTTTGGTCCAACCATCAAGAAGATCGCCCTCCTCAGATCTAAATCAGGGACACAATCATTGACAAACGCAAGCAAATGGACCGCTTGGTTGAGCACCACATTGAACTGCACTCCAGGGGGAATGTTGTCACTGAGACTGCCCTCAATGCAGCCCAGCCTCTACCAGTCATGGATGAGCTGGACGTACAGCCAACAAAATCAGAACTCGGTGATGCCATTGATTCTCTCGCCAGTGAAAAAGCCCCTGGGAAGGATGGCATGACCCCTGAAATAATCAAGAGTGCCAAGCCTGCTATACTCTCAGCATTACATGAACTGCTATGCCTGTGCTGGGATGCAGGAACAGTACATCAGGACATGCGCGATGCCAATATCATCACCCTCTATAAAAACAAAGGTGACCACGGTGACTGCAACACCTACAGTGGAATCTCCCTGCTTAGCATAGTGGGGAAAGTGTTTGCTCGAGTTGCTTGAAACAGGTTCCAGAAGCTGGCCGAGCGCGTCTATCCTGAGGCACAGTGTGGACTTCGTGCAGAGAGATCGACCATTGACATGCTGTTCTCCCTTCATCAGATACAGGAGAAATGCCGTGAACAACAGATGCCCCTCTACATTGTTTTCATTGATCTCACCAAAGCCTTTGACCTCGTCAGCAGACGTGCTCTCTTCAGACGACTAGCAAAGATCGGATGTCCACCAAAGCTACTAAGTATCATCACCTCATTCCATGACAATATGAAAGGCACAATTCAGCATAGTGGAACCTCATCAGACCCCTTTCCTATCCTGAGTGGCGTGAAACAGGGCTGTGTTTCGCACCCACACTGTTTGGGATTTTCTTCTCCCTGCTGCTCTCACATGCGTTCAAGTCTTCAGAAGAAGGAATTTTGCTCCACACAAGATTAGGGGGCTGGTTGTTCAACCTTGCCCGTCTAAGAGCGATGACCAAAGTACGGAAAGTCCTCATCAGGAAACTCCTCTTTGCTGACGATGCTTATTTAACATCTCACACTGAAGAGTGCCTACAGAGTCTCATCGACAGGTTTGCGGCTGCCTGCAATGAATTTGGTCTAACCATCAGCCTCAAGAAAATGAACATCATGGGACAGGACGTCAGAAATGCTCCATCCATCAACCACGCTCTGGATGTGGTTCCAGAGTTCACCTACCTAGGCTCAACTATCACCAGTAACTTGTCTCTAGATGCAGAAATCAACAAGCGGATGGGAAAGGCTTCCACTGCTATGTCCAGACTGGCCACAAGAGTGTGCGAAAATGGCGCACTGACACGGAATACAAAAGTCCGAGTGTATCAAGCCTGTGTCCTCAATACCTTGCTCTATGGTATCGAGGGCTGGACAACATATGTCAGCCAAGAACGACGTCTCAATTCATTCCATCTTCGCTGCCTCCGGAGAATACTTGGCATCAGGTGGCAGGACCGTATCTCCAACGTAGAAGTCCTCGAGGCGGCCAACATCCCCAGCTTATACACACCACTGAGTCAACAGCGCTTGAGATGGCTTGGCCATGTGAGCCGCATGGAAGATGGCAGGATCCCCAAAGACACATTGTACAGCGAGCTCGCCACTGGTATCAGACCCACTGGCCGTCCATGTCTCTGCTTTAAAGACGTCTGCAAACCGCGACATGAAGTCCTGTGCCATTGATCACAAGTCGTGGGAATCAGTTGCCAGCGATCGCCAGAGCTGGCGGGCAGCCATAAAGGCGGGGCTAAAGTGTGGCCAGTCGAAGAGACTTAGCAGTTGGCAGGAAAAAAGACAGAAGTGCAAGGGGAGAGCCAACTGTGTAACAGCCCCGACCAACAAATTTTTCTGCAGCACCTGTGGAAGAGTCTGTCACTCTAGAATTGGCCTTTTATAGCCACTCCAGGCGCTGCTCCACAACCACTGATCACCTCCAGGCGCTTACCCATTGTCTCTCGAGACAAGGAGGCCAAAGATGAAGAAGATAGCATCTCCACAGGGAGAGTCACGATTGGTTCTTTTCCTACAGTAAGTTTACAAGGAGACACGCTGAGTGGTTCATCTATTCTAGTTTGTCCACAGGGGGAATCACTGAGCATGTCTGTTCTGAAAGTATCTCCACAAGGAGAATCTCTGAGTAGGTCTGTTATTATCGTATCTCCAGAGGGAGACTCACTAAGTTGGTAGATCATTACAATTACTCCACAGGGAGAATCATTGAGATTGTCTGTCATTACATTATCTCCATAGGTAGAGACACTGAGTGGGTCTGTTGTTATAATATCTCCACAGGGAGATACTTCGTTTGGGTATGCTATTATAGAGTCACAGAGTCGTACAGCATAGGAACAGGCCCTTCTTTCCACCGCATCCATGCCGACCATAATTCACATCTATGCTAATGCCACCTGCCTCCATTAATTCCATATCCCTCTGCGCCTTGCTTATTCAGGTACCTGCCCAGATGCCTCTTAAATGTCACAACTGTTCCTGTCTCCACCCACTCCTGAGGCAGCTTATTCCAGATACCCACTGTTCTTTATGTGAAAACATTATCACTTTGATCCCCTTTAAACCTCCTCCCTCTCATCTTAAATCTATGCTTTCTAGTTTCAGTCACCCCTACCATGTGAAACACACTCTGGCTATCTATTGTATCTATCTCTCTCATAATTTTATATACCTCTGTCATATCCCCTTCAGTCTCCTTCGCTCCAGGGAAAATAGACCCAACCTTTCTTTATAACTCAAGCCCTCCAACCCAGGCAACATACTTGTGAATCTTTTCTGCACCCCTGTAGCTTAATCACATCTTTCCTGCAGTGCGGCGACCAGAACTCCAAATTCGGCCTGACCAAAGTTATGTACAACTGTAGCATGACATCCCAACACTTGCACTAAATGCCTCAGCCGATGAATGCAAGCATGCCATGCACCTTCTTCACCACCCTGTCTATCTATGTTGCCACTTTCAGGGAACTATGTACTTGCACCCCAACGTCTCTCTGCTCAACAACACTCCCCAGGACCCTGCCAGTCTCTGTTTATATCCTGTCCTGCTTGAAGTTCCCAAAATGCATCACTTCCCACTTCTCTGCGTTAAATTCCATTTGCCACTCCCTTGCCCACTTACCCAGTTGATCTATATCCCGTTGTAACCTTAGAAAACTTTTTTCACTGTCCACTATACCACCAATTTTGGTGTCATCTACAAACTGACTACTCATGTCCCCTAGATTCACATCCAAGTCATTAATATATATGGCAAACATCAGAGGGCCCAGCACCGATCCCTGTGGCACACTACTGGTCACTGGCCTCCAATCTGAAAAACAACCCTCCACTACCACCCTCTGCCTCCTAACACCAAGCCAATTTTGTATCCAATTGGCTAGCGCACCCTGGATCCCATGTGTTTGAACCTTCTGTACCAGCCTACCATGCGGGACCTTGTCAAAGGCCCTGCTAAAGTCCATGTAGACAACGTCCACCCCCCTGCCCTCGTCAGCCCTCTTGGTCACCTCCTCAAAAAACTCAACCAAATTCATGAGACAGGATTTCCCACGCACAAGGCCATGCTGACTATCCCTAATCAGACCTTGCCTTCCCAAATGCATATATACCCTGTCTCTCAGAATCCCTTCCAATAACTTTCCCACCACTGATGTAAGGCTCACCGGCCTGTAGTTCCCTGGCTTATCCATGCTGCCCTTCTTCTATAAAGGCACAACATTAGCTATCCTCCACTCTTCAGTTACCTCACCCGTGGCTAACAATGATAGCAAAATCTCTTCCAGGGCCCCAGCCATCTCCGCTTTCGCTTCCCCTAGCATCCTGGGACACACTTGGTCAAGCCTAGGGGATTTATTCACCTTAATGCGCTTCAAAACCTCCAACACCTCATCCTTTGTAATGTTCATATGCTCCAGGATATCGCTGTTCCCTCCATCGAACTCAATTGCTTCCATGACCTTCTCCACAGTAAATACAGGCAAGAATATTCTTTTCAGACCTCGCCCATTTCCCGTGGCTCCACACATCGATTACCACACTGATCGTTAAGGGGACCTATTCTCTCCCAAGCTACCCTTTGACTTTTAATATATTTATAGAATCTTTTAGGATTCTCCTTTAGCTTATATGCCAGGGAAATCTCATGGCCCCTTTTCGGCCTCCTAATTTCCTTCTTAAGTGTACTCCTAAATCCCTTACACTCCTCGACTCAATTGATCTCAGCTGCCTATACCTGCCATATGCCTCCTTCTTTGTCCTGACCAGACCCTCAGTATCCCTCGTCAACCGAGGTTCCCTACATTTGCCAGCCTTGCCCTTCAATCTGGCAGGATCATGCTGGCCCTGAACTCTATAGTATCTCTTTAGGGACAGTCACTGACTGGGTCTATTATTTTAGTATATCTGCAGGGAGAGTCAATGAGTGGGTCTGTTATTATAGTACCTCCACAGTGAGAGTCACTGAGTAAGTCTGTTGTTACAGTATCTCCTCAGGGAGAGTTGTTGCTTGGGTCTGAATTGTGGTATCTCCACAGGGAGACAAACTGAGTTGATCTGATATTATAGTATGTCCACTGGGAAAATCACTGAGTGGGTCTGTTATTATAGTATCTCCACAGGGAGAGTCACTGAGTGGGCATGTTATTATAATATCTCCACAGGGAGAGTCACTGAGTGGGTCTGTTATTATAGTATCTCCACAGGGAGAGTCACTGAGTGGGCATGTTATTATAATATCTCTACAGTGTGAATCACTGAGTGGGTCTGTTAATATAGTATCTCTACAGGGACTGTCACTGAGTGGGTCTATTATTTTAGTATCTTTACAGGGAGAGTCAATGAGTGGATATGTTCTTTGAGCATCTCCACAGGGGATCGTCACTGGGAGTATCTGCTCCCTTAGTATCTCCACTGGGATCGTCACTGTGGATCTGCTCCCATAATATATCTATGCAGAGAGTCACTGAGTGGTTCTCTTATTGCAGAATCTCCACAGGGAGACAAACTGAGTGGTTCTGATATCATAGTATGTCCACAGGGGAGAATCACTGAATGCGTTAGTTATTTTAGCATCTCCACAGGGAGCGTCACTGATTGGGTCTGAATTTTCGCATCTCCACAGGGAGATATACTGAGTGGTTCTGATATTATAGAATGCCCACTGGGAAAATCACTGAGTGGGTCTGTTATTATAGTATCTCCACAGGGAGAGTCAACGTGTGGCTCTGTAATTATATTATGTCTAGTGGGAGAGTCATTGAGTGGATCTGTTATTATATTGTCTCAACAAAGAGTGGCAATGCGTGGGTCTGTTACTATGACATTTCCACAAGGAGAATCATATTGTGGTCTGCTATTATAGAATATCCACTAGGAGAGTCGCTGCGTGGGTCTGTTATTATATTATCGCCAGTGCAAGTGTAAATCTGTGCGCCCGTTCTTCTTGTATCTCCACAGGTGTATCACTGAGTGGGTCTGTTATTATATTATCTCAACATGGAGAGACACAGAGTGGGTCTGTTACTTTAGCATCTCCACAGGGAGAATCACTGAGTGGGTCTGTTATTACATTAGCTGCAACGGGAGAGTCACTGACGAGGAGTGTTCTTATAGTATCTCCACAGGGAGAATCACTGAGCAGGTCTGTTATTACAGTACCTGTAGTGGGGGAGTAAATGAGTGGGTCCTTTATTATATTATATTCACAGGGAGAGACACTAAGTGGCTCAATTATTATAATATCTCCACAGGGAGAATCACTGAGTGGGTCTGTTATTACAGTACCTGTAGTGGGGGAGTAAATGAGTGGGTCTTTTATTATATTATATTCACAGGGAGAGACACTAAGTGGCTCAATTATTACAATATCTCCACAGGGAGAATCACTGAGTGGTTCTGTTATTACAGTACCTGTAGTGGGGGAGTAAATGAGTGGGTCTTTTATTATATTATATCCACAGGGAGAGACACTAAGTGGCTCAATTATTACAATATCTCCACAGGGAGAATCACTGAGTGGATCTGTAATTATAATGTCTCCACAGGGAGAATCACCGAGTGGATCTGTAATTATAATGTCTCCACAGGGAGAATCAGGCTGTAGGTCTCATATGTTATTATCTCCATATGGAGCGTCACTGATTGGGTCTATTATTATAGTACCTTTACAGGGAAAGTCACTGAGTGGGCATGTTATTATAAAATCTCTACAGTGTGAATCACTGAGTGGGTCTGTTATTATAGTATCTCTATAGGGACAGTCACTGACTGGGTCTATTATTTTAGTATATCTGCAGGGAGAGTCAATGAGTGGGTCTGTTATTATAGTACCTCCACAGGGAGAGTCGCGTAATGGGTCTGTTAGTTCAGTATCTCCACAGTGAGAGTCACTGAGTAAGTCTGTTGTTACAGTATCTCCTCAGGGAGAGTTGTTGCTTGGGTCTGAATTGTGGTATCTCCACAGGGAGACAAACTGAGTTGATCTGATATTATAGTATGTCCACTGGGAAAATCACTGAGTGGGTCTGTTAATACAGTATCTCCACAGGGAGAGTCACTGAGTGGGTCTATTATTTTAGTATCTTTACAGGGACAGTCAATGAGTGGATATGTTCTTAGAGCATCTCCACAGGGGATCGTCACTGAGAGGATCTGCTCCCTTAGTATCTCCACTGGGATCGTCACTGTGGATCTGCTCCCATAGTATTTTCAGGCAGAGAGTAACCGAGTGGTTCTCTTATTACAGAATCTCCACAGGGAGACAAACTGAGTGGTTCTGCTATCATAGTATGTCCACAGGGGAGAATCAATGAGTGGGGCTGTTATTATTGTATATACACATTGAGAGTCACTGAGTGCGTCTGCTATTATAGTATCTCCACTGGGAGAGACACTAAGTGGATCTATTATTATAGCATCTCCAGAGGCAGAATCACTGAGTGGGTCTGTTATTATTGCGTCTCCACAGGAAGTATCAATGAGTGCGTCTTTTATTACAGTATCTCCACGGGGAGAGTCACTGAGTGGGTATGTTATTTTAACATCTCCACAGGGAGAATTAGAGAGTGGTTCTATTAGTATAGTATCTCTACAGGGAGAGTCACTGGGTGAGTCTTTTGTTATAGTATCTCCACTGGGACAGTCTCTGAATGTGTCTGTTATTGCAGTATCTCCACAAGAAGTGTCACTGAGTGGGTCTATTATTTTAGTATCTCGACAGCGAGAATAACTGAGTGTGTCTGTTATTACAGTATCTCAACAGGGAGAGTCATTGAGTGTGTCTGTTATTATAATATCTCCATTGGGAGAGTCACTGAGTGGGCCTGTTATCATATTATCTCAACAAGCAGAGGCACTGAGTGGGTCTGTTATGATATTATCTCTAGTGGGAAAGTAATTGTGTGGGTCTGTTGTTGGAGGAGCTCCACAGGGAGAATCACTGAATGGGTCTGTTATTTTAGTATCTCCACAGGGAGAATCACTGAATGGGTCTGCTATTTTAGTATCTCCACAGGCAGACACACTGAGTGGTTCTGATATTATAGCATGTCCACTGGGAAAATCACTGAGTGGGTCTGTTATGATAGTTCCTCCACAGGGGGAATCACTGAATGGGTCTGTTATTTTAGTATCTCCACAGGAAGCGTCACTGATTGGGTTTGAATTATAGTATCTCCATAGGGAGACACACTGAGTGGTTCTGATATTACAGTATGTCCACTGGGAAAATCACTGAGTGGGTCTGCTATTATCGTACCTCCACAGGGAGAGTCACGGTGTGGCTTTGCAGTCATATCATCTCCAGTGGGAGAGTCACTGAGTGGATCTGTTATTATATAATCTCAACAAGGAGAGGCAATGCATGCGTCTGTTACTATGGCATCTCCACAGGGAGAATCATATTGTGGGCTGTTATTATAGAAACTCCGTTCGGAGAGTCGCTGAGTGGAATAAAAACAAAAAATGCTGCAACCACGCAGCAGGTCTGGTGGCATCTGTGGAAAGAACAGCAGAGTTAACGTTTCGGGTCAGTGAACCTTGTTCGGAACTGACAAATATTAAAAATGTCACAGGTTAAAAGCAAGTGAGGTGGGGGTGGGGCAAGAGATAACAAAGGAGAAGGTGTAGATTGGACAAGGCCACATCGCTGACCAAAAAGGTCATGGAGCAAAGGGAAACAATATGTTAATGGTGTGTTGAAAGACAAAGCATTAGTACAGAAAAGGTGTTAACGGACTGAATATTGAACAGCAGCAAGTGCAAACATGAAAAAAACAGTGGGTAAGCAAACTGAACAAACTAAGATGAAATGAAATAAATGCAAAAAAAGGTTGTAAAAAATGTAAGAAAGAAAAAAAGAACAGAAAAAGAAAAAACAACTAAAAATGAAAGCAAAATGGGGGGCAATCATGCTCTGAAATTATTGAACTCAATGTTCAGTCCGGCAGGCTGTAGTGTGCCTAATCGATAGATGAGATGCTGTTCCTCGAGCTTGCTTTGATGTTCACTGGAACACTACAGCAATCCCAGGTCAGAGATGTGAGCATGAGAGCAGGGGGGAGTGTTGAAATGGCAAGCAACCGCAAGCTCAGGGCCCTGCTTGTGGACTGAGCGGAGGTGTTCCACAAAACAGTCACCCAGTCTGCGTTTGGTCTCCCCAATGTAGAGGAGACCATATTGTGAGCAGCAAATACAGTATACTACTTTAAAAAAAGTACAAGTAAATCGCTGCTTCACCTCAAAGGAGTGTTTGGGGCCTGGGACAGTGAGGAGAGAGGAAGTAAATGGGCAGGTATTACACCTCCTGCGATTGCAGGGGAAGGTGACATGGGACGGGGACGTGGTGGTGGGTGTAATGGAGGAGTGGACAAGGGTGTGGCAGAGGGAACGATCCCTTTGGAATGCTGACAGGGGAAGGGAGGGGAAGATGCATTTGGTAGTGGCATCACGCTGAATGTGGTGGAAATGGTGGAGGATGAACCGTTGGATATGGAGGCTGATGGGGTGGAAAGTGAGGACAAGGGGAACCCTGTCACGGTTCTGGGAGGGAGGGGAAGGGTTGAGGGCAGAGATGCGGGAAATGGACCGGACACGGTTGAGGGCCCTGTCAACAACAGTGGGGGGGGAATCCTCAGTTGAGGAAAAAGGAGGTCATACCAGAAGCACCGTCATGGAAGGTAGCATCATCAGAGCAGATGTGTCGAAGACGGAGAAACTGGGAGAATGGAACGGAGTCCTTACAGGAGGTAGGGTGTGAAGAAGTGTAGTTGAGGTAGCTGTGGGAGTCGGTGGGCTTATTGAACATTGAGTTCAATAATTTCAGAGCATGACAGCCCCCAATTTACTTTCATTTCTAGTTGTTTTTTCTTTTTCTTTTCTTTTTTTCTTTTTTACATTTTTTACACCTTTTTTTTGCATTTATTTCATTTCATCTTAGTTTGTTCAGTTTGCTTACCCACTGTTTTTTTCATGTTTGCACTTGCTGCTGTTCAATATTTAGTCCGTTAGCACCTTTTCTGTACTAATGCTTTGTCTTTCAACACACCATTGACATATTGTTTCCCTTTGCTCCATGACCTTTTGGTCAGCTATGTGGCCTTGTCCAATCTACACCTTCTCCTTTGTTATCTCTTGCCCCACCCCCACCTCACTTGCTTTTAACCTGTGACATTTTTAATATTTGTCAGTTCCGAAGAAGGTTCACTGACCCGGAACGTTAACTCTGCTTCTCTTTCCACAGATGCTGCCAGACCTGCTTTGTGGTTCCAGCATGTTTTGTTTTTATTTCAGATTTCCAGCATCTGCAGTATTTTGCTTTTATTTTAGAGTCGTTGAGTGGGTCTGTTATTATATCATCTCCAGTGCGAGAGTAACTGTGTGGGTCTGTTCTTATTGTATCTCCACTGGGTGAATCACTGAGTGGGTCTGTCATTATATTACCTCAACATGGAGAGACACTGATTGGATCTGTTACTTTAGCATCTCCACAGGGAGAACACTGAGTGGGTCTGTTATTATAATATCTCCACAGGCAGAGTCACTGAGTGGGAGTGTTCTTTTTGTATCTCCACAGGGAGAATCACTGAGCAGGTCTGTTATTACAGTATCTGCAGTGGGAGTGTAACTGAGTGGATCTTTTCTTATAATATCTCCACAGGGAGAATCACTGAGTGGATCTGTAATTATAATGTCTCCACAGGGAGAGTCACTGAATGGGCATGTTTTTATAATATCTCTACATTGTGAATCACTGAGTGGGTCTGTTATTGTAGTATCTCTGCAGGGACTGTCACTGACTGGGTCTATTATTTTAGTATCTCTACAGGGAGAGTCAATGAGTGGTTCTGTTATTATAGTATCTCCACAGGGAGAGTTACTGAGTGGGTCCTTTATTACAATATTTCCGACTGTAATTCTAGTATCTCCACTGTGTTAATGAGTGGGTCTATTATTTTAGTATCTCTACAGGGAGAGTCAATGAGTGGATATGTTCTTATAACATCTCCACAGGGGATCGTCACTGAGTGTATCTGCTGCCATAGTTTCTCCACGGGGAGAGTAACTGATTGGTTCTCTTATTACAGTATCTCCACAGGGAGACAAACTGAGTGGCTCTGATATCATTGTATGTCCACAGGGGAGAATTACTGAGTGGGTCTGTTATTATTGAATCTCCACATTGAGAGTCACTGATTGTGTCTGTTATTATAATATCTCCACTGGGAGAGACACTAAGTGGATCTATTATTATAGGATCTCCAGAGTCTGAATCACTGAGTGAGTCTGTTATTATTGCGTCTCCACAGGGAGTATCAATGAGTGCGTCTTTTATTACAGTATCTCCACTGGGAGCATCACTGAGTGGGTATGTTATTTTAACATCTCCACAGGGAGAATCAGAGAGTGGTTCTATTAGTATAGTATCTCTACAGGGAGAGTCGCTGAGTGTGTCTGTTATTGCAGTATCTCCATTGGGACAGTCTCTGAATGCGTCTGTTACTGCAGTATCTCCAAGGGGAGAGAAACTAAGCGGGTCTATTATTTTAGCATCTCCACAGGGTGAATCAGAGAGTAGTTCTATTATTGTAGTATCTCTACAGGGAGAGTCACTGAGTGAGTCTGTTATTATAGTATCTCCACTGGGACAGTCTCTGAATGGGTCTTATATTATATTATCTCCACAAGGAGCGTTACTGAGTGGGTCTATTACTTTAGTATCTCAACAGCGAGAATAACTGAGTGGGTCTGTTATTATAATATCTCCATTGGGAGAGTCACTGAGTTGGTCTGTTATTATAGTATCTCCACTGTAAGAGTCAATGAGAGGGGCTATTATGTTAGTATCTGCACAGGGAGAGTCACTGATTGGGCCTGTTATCATATTTTCTCAACAAGGAGAGGCACTGAGTGGGTCTGTTATGATATTGTCTCCAATGGGAAAGTAATTGTGTGGGTCTGTTATGATAGTACCTCCACAGGGAGAATCACTGAATGGGTCTGAATTTAGTACCTCAACAGGGAGACACACTGAGTGGTTCTTATATTATAGAATGTCCACTGGGAAAATCACTGAGTGGGTCTGTTATTATAGTACCTCCAAAAGGAGAGTCACGGTGTGGGTCTGTTCTTATTGCATCTCCACAGGATAAATCACTGATTGTGTCTATTATTATATTATCTCAACTTGCAGAGACACTGAGTGGGTCTGTTACTTTAGCATCTCCACAGGGAGAATCACTGAGTGGGTCTGTTATGACAATATCTCGACAGGGAGAGTCACTGAGTTGGTTTGTTATTAAGGTATCTCCACTGAGAGAGTCAATGAGAGGGGCTATTATTTTAGTATCTGCACAGGGAGAGTCACTGAGTGTGCCTGTTATTACAGTATCGCCAGAGGCAGAATCACTGTTTTTTTTTTATTCTTATATCTCCACAGGGCGAATCAGACAGTGGTCTGTAATTATGATATTGCCACAAGGAGAGACACTGATTGGTCGTTTACTTCAACATCTCCACAAGGACAATCATTGAGTGGTCTGTTATTATAGCTTCTCCACAGGGAGAGCCACTGCTTGGTTCCTTTGTTAAAGTATGTTCACATGGAGACGCACTGACTGGTTCTGATATTATAGTATGTCCACAGGGAGACACACTGAGTGGGTCTGTTATTATCGTATCTGTAGATGGTGAATCTCTGAGTGGATCTTTTATTACAGTTTCTCCACAGGGAAAGTCACTGAGTGGGTCTGTTAATACATTATCTCCACAGGGAGAATCACTGAGCGAGTCTGTCATTAGATTATCTCCACAGAGAGAGTCTCTGAGTGGGTCTGTCCTTACAGTATCTCCACAGTGTGACTCACTGTGTGGGTCTGTTATTATAGTATGTCCAATGGGAGACTCACTGAGTGGGTCGGTTATTGCAGTATCGCTCTCTGGAGAGTGACTGAGTGCATCTGTGCGTATAGTATCTCCACAGTGAGACTGACTGAATGGGACTGTTATTATAGTATCTCCACAGAGGAAAGCATTGAGTGGTCCAGTTATTATAGTATCCCCACAGGGAGAGTGACTGAGTGGGTCCATTACTATAGCATCGCCTCAGGGGGAATCACGATGTTCCTCTGTTATTATAGTCTCTCCACACTGGGATTTACTGAGTGGGTCTTTTATTATAGTATCTCCACAGGGAGAAGTACGGTGTTGCTCTGTTATTATAGGATATTCACAGTGAGACTGAATGAGTGGGAGAATCACTGAGTGGATCTGTTATTATCGTATCACGGCAGGATGAGTGATAGAGTAGGTCAGTTATTATAGTGTCTCCACAGGGAGAGAGATTGGGTTGGTCTGTTGTTATAGTATCGCCACAGGGAGAATCAATAATTGGTTCTGTTATTATAGTGTCTCCACGGGGGTGTCACAGAGTGTGGCTGTTATTATTGTATCTCCACAGGGACAGTCACTGAATGAATCTGTTTTTATACTATCTCCACAGGGAGAACCACTGACTGAGTCTGTTATTATAGCATCTCCACAGTGACATTACCTGAGTGAGTCTGTTTTATAGTGTCTCCACAGAGTGAATCACTGAGTGAGTCTGTTATTACCGTATATCCAAAGGGAAAGTGACTGAGTGGGTCTGTTATTAGAGAACCTCCACAGGGACAGACGCTAAGTAAGCCTGTTATTATAGTATATCCACAGTGAGAGTCAGTGATTGGGTGTGTTATTATAGTATCTCCACGGGGTGAATCACTAAGTGGGTTGGTTATTGTAATATCTCCAATGAGAGAGTCACTGAGTGGGTCTGCTATTGTATTATCTCCACAGGGATAGTCACTGAGTGTGACTGTTATTAGAGAACGTCCACAGGGACATTCACTGAGTGAGTCTGTAATTATAGTATCTCCACAAGGAGAATCAGTGAATGTATGTGTTTCTATAGTACCTCCACAGGGACAGTCACTGAGTGAGTCTGTTATTATAGTATCTCCGCAGGGAGTGTCATTGACTGGGTCTGTTGTTATCATATCTCCAATGGAAGAGTGACTGAGTGGGTCTATTATTATAGTATCTCCATAGGGAGAGGAACTGAGTGGGTCTGTTATTATCATATCTCTACAGGGACAGTCACTGAGTCGGTCTTTTAGCATAATATCTCTTCCAGGAGAATCACTGGGTAGATCGGTTATCACAATATCTCCACAGGGAGAATCACTGAGTCAGTCTGTTATTATAGTATCACCAGAGGGAGAGACACTGAGTGGGTCAGTTTTTATATTATCTCCACAGTGACAGTCACTGAGTCAGTCTGTTATTTTAGTATCTCCACAGGGAGAGTCACTGAGTGGGTCTGTTGCTATAATATCTCCACAGGGAGAGTGACTCAGTGTGCACACAGTCTAGTCCACACCACTGGGCTGTACCCCTCATTCTCTGTTACTTTTCTAGGCTGCTGGAGCCTTCCCCTCTTTGCCGGATTTTCCGTGATCCCATCTCCCTCACCCTCTGTGATTCTGCTATCAGCATTACACCTCCTCTGGATCCATCTCTCTTTCTTTCATTGCCTCATTCACCCTGCAACATCATCCATTTTGTGATGCTTCTCTCCTGCCCTCCATCCAATCACAGATCCTCATCTCTCTTTTTTTTCCTTCGCCGTACCCTACTTTTCACTGGCTCTACCATTGCTTTAAAACAGCTAATCTCGAATATCTGCCAGTTCTCATGAAATGCTATCAGCCTGAAACATTAACTTTGCCTTTTCTTCACAGACGCTGCCTGACCTGCTGTACTTTTTCAGCATTATCCTATTTTTAACAGACTTACAATATTTTAAGTGTTTTGTTTTAACTACAATATTTTGGTCTGGCTGTTAACAGGGCTGTGTTACATAGATAGGGAGCAGATTTTCATTGTTTAAAATGTCACAGACTGCCTCTTTTATCCTTCACAGCTTCCCATGTCTGAAGTCTGCATGATTGACATGATTAGCTTACACTTCAGCAGGGAGGACACTGGAGCAAGCCTCAGGACCAGGTCGGTCTAAACCATGACACCAGTATATGGGTGCTTCCTGATATCTGGGCGGTGGGTGGGGTACAAATATCCAACTCCAGAGAATGAGAGGGTGATGATGTCGTCAATCACTGTGCTGTTGTTCCGGAACCCCAGAGAGGCCAAGCTATTATACTGAGCATGGATGGGTGGGATTTGACACGTTTGATACTGTTTAAACACCATTGCTCCCATTTACATTAATTCTGTTGCTCAACGCTTTGACAGTCAGAGACATTATAGTGTCCAGTCGAGTCCGTAATGGACTAAGGGGTCAGTAAGGGACAGAATGGCAATGGCCCAGAGATGGAAAGCTGAAGTAAGTCTTTAATTTTCCTCTTCACCATATCTGACAGCTTTATACTTCTGTGGTTCGTGCATGTTATAGAATTCTTATATTATAACATTACAGGAACCGATCGCAGGGTATACAACTATTCTGAATGTACATTTCGACAAGTCGTATTGGTGTTGTTGACTTTAAGTTGCTGCACAAATATATTTATTTATGGGGTAACTCAGTCCAAGTTCAGAGAGCAGCTCAAGAGCGCAGTGAGATATCCGGTTACATAAATCATTTTAATTAATGAATAAACAATGCAACTGAGAGAAGTCGGAGGTGGGTCCCAATGCTGCCAGGCAATGAATGTACTATTTATCCCCAACAGAAAAGAGCTGACCGACAGCTGGATGTACCACATGTACACTGGCGTGTGGTGAGGTCACACTCACTGAAGTGCAGTGAAGCATCAGGCAAACACTGACCGACAGATGGATGACATGAGATACACTGTTTGGGAGGGACGGAGGAAGATCATACACGCTGAAGGCAGCACGGTAGCAGACAAGTGGTGGCCAACAGCTGGATAAGCTAAAACACACTGGTGGGGGGAGCTTTCACACACAGAATAAAGCACCTGGGCGGTGGGCAAGAGGTGACTATTAGAGGAGCGGACACAAAGTGGGAAGGAGAAGGGTCAAAATGCTTTGCAAGACAGGAGGTTGAACAGCAGTCACACTCCCTCCTCTACCTTCTCCGAATTCCATTCTCAGTTCCTCACATCTGCTCAGGAAACAAATCTTGCTCTCACTAAAGCAACATATTCCAGATGCTTGAATTTTTCTCGTGTCAGTTGATTATTATTTTTTGTTTTATTTTTTGAAGATGATTTATTGAGTCCATCTCTCTTCCATTTTCCCAACACACAAAGATCGGGACGAGGCCGCGGAGGGATTTGAATATAAAGATGATAGTTTTAAAAATGAGATGTTGTTGGTTCAAGAGAGAATGTCGGTCAGTTAACACGGGGGAGGTGGGCGAAATGGATCTGCTGTGAGTTTGGACATGAGACAGCAGAGAGTTGGATGAGCAGAAGTTTTTGGAGGGTAGACAATGGGAGGTAACAATGGAGAGCAGTGGATTCGTCAAGTTTGGAGATAACAAAGGTATGGAAGAGGGTTACAGCTCCAGATGAGATGATTCAGGGCAGGAGACGGGCATTATTCACCCACCTGCTGCTCACATTCAATGGCACTGTGAGATAGAAACCGAATATTAATCATATCCTAAGGCATACATACATGCTCCGAGACCCTGACTACATAATGCAGGACAGTCCCACACTCATCAGGGTCTGTGAAAAGCCCTGAACAAATATTTGATGGTTTAATTCCAACATTAGCTCACAGGAGAGTTTGATTGGAGGGTTTGATTAATACCAATCATTCTTGCTAGAGAATGTGGTCTTAGGTCATATATCGTGAACCAGCTGCTATACGCTCTAGTGATAGCACTCCCACAGCTGCAGCAACTGGGGTAGCTCCAAGATCTGGTTCAGTTGTGCAGCCGTCTGTGGACGAATAGGTTGTAATACACCCTGACTGTTTACACAGGTGACTAGCAGGCCACTTGAAGGAGGGAAGGTAAGAAAGAAATTGTAACAAAATACAGTAACCTTCATGTCTATTCTAAACAAACAAAACAACTATTTAATAACTGAATGGCCACGAGCTATTACTGGCACTATTGGAGGAAATGGATACTTCTTCTTCACTCTTGGGCAGTCTTGTGACTCACCCTTCAGTTTCTCTCTCCCCTGTCCTCTCACATTTTCTCTCTCCCTGTCCCCCTCAAATTCACTCTGTCTATCTCTCTGTCTCTCCCTGCACTCTCAGGTTTTCTCTCTCCCTTCCCCTCTCAAATTCTCTATATCTATCTCACTGTCTCTCCCTGGCACCTCACATTCTCTCTCTCTGTGCCCTTCTAAAATTCTCCCTGTCTCTCTCTCTCTATCTTTCCCTGCCTTCTCACATTTTCTCTCTCCCCTACCCCTCTCAAATTCTCTCTCCCTCTATTTCTGTCTCTCTCTCTACTCTCTCGCTTACTCTCTCTCCCTGCCTCTCTCAACTTCTCTCTCTCTCTCTCTCTCTCTTTCTCTCTCTCCCCAGATGGCACATGGCTTTAAAGGTCAGTTTGGAAGGCAGATTGTTTGCTCCTCAAGTTAAAAGCATACGTGCGGACTGTGGCTGAACGATTATGGTCTTGGTTTTGAATTGCACAATTTGTGAGTTGGAATTCCCCCAGGTGACGCTTGTATAATTTATAGATCTGCACAGCGTGAAGTATTGGTTAAAAAAGAAACATTTCATTCTACATAAAAACAAGAAATGTTGGAAATGCTCAGCAGGTCTGGCAGCATCTGTGGAGACAGAAGCAGAGTTAATGTCTCAGGTCAGTGACCCTTCTTCAGAACTGACAAATATTAGAAATGCCAAAGGTTTTAAGCAAGAAAATAGGAGGGGGTGGGAAGGGCAAGAGATTACAAACGAGAAGGTGTTGATAGGACAAGGCCATAGAGAATAACCGACCAGAAGGTCACGGAACAAAGGCAAACGGTTTGTTAATGGTGTGCTGAAAGACAAAGCATGAGTGCAGCGAGGGTGTGAATTGACTGTAAAGCACAAAGCACTCCGGTGCAAATATAATTTTTTTCTTGTTTTTATTTTAGATTCAAAGCATCTGCAGTATTTTGCTTTTATTTCATTCTACATCGCTGGTCACATCTTTGGAATGAAAACAGTGAAAGCAGGAAATGTTAAACCTCAGGATGTAGTTGTGCGGCTGAGTTTAATCTGAAAACGGTGGGGATGGAGTTTGTAAAGTGCAGAGTGAATGGTTCTTGCTGATGGTATAACCGTATTTTAAACTAACAGTGAATTTAGAAACAGAAGCAAAAATTCATTCAGACCCATAGAAATGTGAAGTCACCATCCCTGGTTTACAAGATCAGTGCCCGAACTTTTTCTGGATATTCGGAGCAAGGGCATTCCTAAATCTTTATTAATGACTGATACTTGGGGATAACTTCAAAATTTGCAGCTGACACGAAATGTGTAAACATTGCCGACTATGATGACAGTGATAAACTTCAAAATAATATCGACAGGCTGGAGGAATGAGCAGCCATGAAGGCAGATGAAATGTAATGCAGGAAAGAATGAAATGATACACTTTTGAAGGAAGAATGAGGAGACGCAATATAAAATAAAGGGCACAATTCTGAAGGGGTTGTAGGAGCAGAGGGACTTTGGGGCTTCTCAGCATAAATTTTTGAAGGAAGCAGGCAGGTCAGGTTCAGAAAGTGCTTAATAAGACTTGTGGGATCCTAGGTTTTATAAAATAGAAGCATAGCGTACAACAACAAGGAAGTTATAATGATGCTTTACAGATCACTGCTTCAACCTCAACGTGGGTATTAGAAGAACTGTTCCCATTCGCTGAATCGTCGAGAACAAGAGGACACAAATTTAAAGAGATTCGCAAAACAAATCAACGGCTACATGGAGAAAGATGCTTTTCTGCAGTGAGTGGTTAGGATCTGGAATGCACTGCCTGAGTGTGTGGTGGAAGCAGACTCAATCATGGTTTTCAAGAGGAAATTTCATAATTTTCTGAACGCAGCATAAGGTTAAAGGTGGGGGTCTGGGACTAGGTGAGTTACTCTTGCAGAGAGCTGGCACGGACACGATGAGGAGAATGGTCTTCTCCTGTGCTGTAACCATTCTATGATTCTATCTGCATCAAGCTCTTGCTTCCTATAAACAATCAGTATGTAACTTGAATGCAAACAGGGGTTTTCAGAAGAGGGGCTGACTTCAATAAAAATGGATAAATCACCAGGGCCTGATGGAATGTATCCCAGGCTATTAACGGAAGTCAGTGAGGAAATAACGGATGTTCTGAGGATCATCTTCAAATCCTCACTGCATACAGGTGACGTACCAGAAGGTTGAGGTCTGCAAAGGTTGTACCATTGGTTGAAAAGGCTGCGATGGAGAGCCCAAGTAATGAGAGGCAGGTCAGTCAGACCTTGATAGTGGGCAAATAATTAGTCAATTATGATAGAAAGAATAACTGTTGCTTAGAAAGGCGCTGATTACTCAGGGACAGTGAGCATAGATTTGTGAAGGGAAGGTCGTGTCTTACAAAATTAATTGAATGTTTGAGTAAGCAACAAGGAGGATTGATGAGAGTAGTTCCGTCGATGTTGTCTACATGGATTAAAGCAATGTATTTGACAAGGTCCCACATGGCAACTGGTCAAAAACTTTAAAGGTCATGGGACTCCAGGGAATGTAGCGAGTTGGTTCCAAAATTGGCTCAGTGACAGGAAACAAAGGGCAATGGTCGATGGATGTTTTTGCTAATGGAACGCGGTTGCCAGTGGTGTTCCACAGGGCTCAGTGTTGGATCCCTTGCTGTAAGTAGTATATAGTAATGATTTGAGACTAAAATGTGGGAGGCAAGATTGGGAAATGTTCATATGAAACAAAAACTAGCCATGCAGTTGATAGTGAAGAAGATAGCTGTCGACTCCAGAATTATATCAATGGTCTAGTTGAGTGGGTGGAAATGTGGCAAATGAAGTTCAATCCAGAGAAGCGTGAGGTAATGCATTTGGGGATGGCTACCAAAGTGACGGAATACACGGGAGGATATTGAGAGGGGTAGAGGAAGTGAGAGACCTTGGAATGCATGTCCACAGGTCCCTGAAGGTGGCAGGACAGGTAAATTGAGTGGTGAAGAAGGCATAAGGAATTATTTCCTTTATTGGCGGAGGTATAGAATTCAAAAGCAGAGATGTAATGCTGGAACTGGATAAAACACTGGTTAAGCCACAGTTGAAATATTGCGGGCAGTTCTGCTCAACACATTCCATGAAGTACATATTTGTTCTGGAGAGAGTACAAAGGAGATTTACAAGAATGTTGCCAGGGCTCAAAGGTTGCAGCTATGAGGAAAGATTGGATAGGCTCGGGTTGTTTTCCTTAGAACAGAGGAGGTTAGGGGTGACTTAATAGAGGTTTACAGAATTATGAGGGGTCTAGATAGTATAGACAGGCAGGATCTGTTTCCCCTCATGGAGATTTCAATTACCAGGGGGCACAGATTTCAGGTTATTGGTAGAAGGATTAGAGAGGACATGAAGAAAACATTTATCACCCAGAGGGTGGTGGGGGTCTGGAATTCACTGCCAGGAATGCTGGTGGAGACAGAAACCCTCAATTCTTTTAAAAGGTCCCTGGACGTGCACCTGAACTGCTGTAACCATCACGGCCATGACCAGGTGCTGGAAAGTGCGATTAGATTGGGCAGCTCGTTTGTTTGTCTGGCACAGACATGACTTGCTGAATGGCTTCCTTCTGTGCCATAATTTTTCTCTGGTTCTATGGTTCTAATGGAACCAAGAAATGCCAGTCGCAGTTAGAGAGGCTAATATCATAGGTATGGAAAGATAATGGATAGGTTTGCTGTAGGTTTGGAGGATAGGGTAGAGATGGGGAAGGGTGAGGACACGAAGGGATTTTAACACAATGATAAGAATTTTAAAGATAAGGTGTCAGGGAAATGGGAGCCAATGCGGGTCAGTGAAGGTAAGAGTGATGGGCGAGCGGGACTTGATAAGGACTGGACATCGGCACCAGAGTTTTGGACCAGTTGACATTGAATGTGGCCGGTCAGAATAGAACTGGAGGAATGGAGTCTGGAGATGGCACAGTTCTAATGTCAATGGAGAAATTAACCAATGTAGAAGGAACAGGTAAATATCCGAACATACAGACATAAGAATTAGAAGCAGAAGGAGGCCATTCGGTCCATCAGGTCTCCTCATCCAATCAATAAGAGCATGGCTGATCTGATTATGTTTCGAACTCCACACTCCCCTTTACCCGCAATAACCTCTGATTCCTTTGCCCAGCAGAAACTATCTCCCTCCAACTTAAAATTATTCAATGACCCAACCTCCACCACCTTCGAAAGCAAACAATTCCAACATCGCACAACCCTCTGAGAGCTAAAGAAATCTCCTCATCTCGGTCCGAAAAGGGCGACACCTAATTTTAAAACAGTGCCCCCTTATTCTGGATTCGCCCACAAGAGGAAACATGCTTTCTACATGCACCTTGTCAAGACCGTTCAGGATCTTATACACTTCAATTAAGGCTCCCCTCACTCTCCTAAGCTCCAGTGAAAACAAGCCCAATCTGTCCAGCCTTTCCTCATAAGTCAAGCAGCTCATTCCAGGTATCAATTTCGTAAACCTCCTCTGAACCACCTCCAACGTAGTCAAAGCTGCTGATGTAATGTGTTTGTTCAGGTGAGTGTAACTAATAGCAATGATCAGGTGGATAACCGTGTCAGTGGAGACGTATCCCCTGTATAAATCAGCACCCATTGAAATGGATCAGCTCAGAGTCCCTGCTGGAGCTGTGGGTTACAGGCGAACAGAGGTCTCTGCTTCTGACAAAAATGGGATATCCAGTATTGCGTCAGATCATATCCATTTATTATCCTGTACTAGCTGCAATTGGAGTTCCTGGTAAGCCTGTATATCAGTTGTGAATGATGTAAATCGATGTTGACTGTGCTGTTGTACTTGGTATTATTAATTTCTATGCGTTTTACACAGCTGCCTGTTCCAACAGTTGATTGATGACACCTCCGAACTTGCAGGTCTTTCAGTCTTATAGAAACTACATTATTTCGGTATTGAGCTTTGTTTATCCAAATCCGGTATTGTTACTGGATTATTCTGTGTAATGAATGCATTCGAATCTGGTATATCGGCTCAAAGCAGGAATCAGACTATCAGGAGCTTTTAACAGTTTCATGGTGTGAATCAAACCTGTCCTGTAATATTTTGTATGAATGTATGTTCAGTGACTGATAATGAGACAGTTCATGGACTCGGTGTTGCAAGGGGACAGAACAATGTCCTCCCTCCCCAATGGCATGGTTTAATTTAACTAGGATTTCAATGCATTTATTGGTTATCACTGTTATAAAATATGTTTTAATTCTATGTGTGTCTGACACTGCTTCAGAGGTCTGACTACTGAACAGAGTTTGCTACTGACTGTTTCACATCTCCTTCTCTGCTTCACTGTGGAGCCTTCACTGTCACTGGAATGCAGTGTAAAATAGAAAGCATTGATGTGATGTTTTATTGGATTACACTATGTCAGTTGGAATCAAGAGTCTTTCCATCTATCTGTAGATTATCAGCTGCAGCGCTGATGTTGGTGTTTTATTAATTAAACAATCCCACATTCTAACGGTGTACTTTATAATCCCAGGAGAAGGAATTTCAATGACTGTGAGGGTTGTCTGGAAGAAGCTTTCGCTTCTGTTTATTCCATGTATTGTGGATGAAGTGAAGAGTGCAGGTGAACAGGTGGAGACTTGGGTAATCTGTAAACACATTACATTATTCACAGAAGTTTGACCATTGAACAAAGTGACTCTGAGAATAGAATCATCGAACAAAAGAACAGCTCCACCATTCAAAAGCGATTGTGCTGATCTTTGGATGCAATTCCAATTTCCCACCTGCTCACCATACCACTTGATTTCCTGAGAGACCAAAAAGCTGTTTATCCTGTTGAACATGGTGCTGGTGAAGAGAATACAGGCGCGGGATTTTAAAATTAAATAGGATGCATTGAAAAACAGTTTGGAGGGCGCGTGTGGTCAAGAGGGACAGAGATGGCGATAGAGAGAAGGAAGGAGAGAAGGAAAAGTGAGAACAAAAGAGAAAGACAAAAACAGAGAGAGAGAGAGAGAGAGAGAGAGAGAGAGAGAGAAGCAGCAGTGTGCATAATTCACGAGGATAAACTTCTGGAATGTCCAGAACTCATTTCCCGGCGGAGCAGCAGGAGAAGGTAGCGACTCTTCGGTGGGTAAGTGAAGGCACCAGGAGCTGTGTTTTAAAAGTTGTACTTACTGTTTTCCTTGTGTTTAAGTTACTTTTGGCGCGGGAGGAACCGGAAGCTGGACGGCAGCAAGGACTCCTGGGTAGGTATTTTCTTTAAAGGTGCGGAGCAGAGTTAACCCGAGACCCTTTTTACCCTCCTCCTCTAACCAAAAAGGACTGAACAGGTAAGCTATTTCACTGTTTTTGTTAATATCTATATTTGTACTTAATTAAGGGGTAATTGAGTAAAAGAAATGGCAGCCAGGGGAGTGCAGTGCTCCTCCTGCAGTATGTTCGAGGTGAGGGGAACCTCCGGTGACCCTGCCGACTTCACCTGCTGGAAGTGCATCCGTCTCCAGCTCCTATCAGACCGTGTTAGGGAACTGGAGCTGGAGCTGGATGAACTGAGGATCATTCGGGAAGCTGAGGGGGTGATAGATAGAAGCTACAGGGATGTCGTTACTCCACAAAACAAAGGCAGCTGGGTAACAGTTAGAGGTGGGAAGAGGTCAGTGCAGGGATCTCCTGTGGTCGTTCCCCTCAACAACAAGTATACAGTTTTAGATACTGTTGGGGGGGACGGCCTATCGGGGGCAGGCTGCAGTGAACGGGCCTCTGGCACGGGGTCCTGCACTGTGGCTCAGAAGGGAAGGAGGGAGAACGGGAGAGCACTAGTCATCGGGGACTCGATGGTGAGGAGTACCGACAGGCGGTTCTGTGGGCGCAAGCGAGACGCACGGATGGTTTGTTGCCTCCCTGGTGCCAGGACCCGTGATGTTTGTGATCGCGTCTTCAGGATCCTTAAAGGGGAGGGGGAGCAGCCAGAGGTCGTGGTGCACATTGGCACCAACGACGTAGGAAGGAAGGGTGGCACAGATGTTAGAAGTGAGTTTAGGGAGTTAGGCTGGAAGCTGAAAGCTCGGACGGACAGAGTTGTTATCTCTGGTTTGTTGCCGGCGCCACGTGATAGTGAGGCTAGGAATAGGGAGAGAGCACAGCTGAACACGTGGCTGCAGGAATGGTGTAGGAGGGAGGGCTTCCAGTTCTTGGATAATTGGACTGCATTCTGGGGAAGATGGGACCTGTTCAAACAGGACGGGCTGCATCTGAACCAGAGGGGCACCAATATCCTGGGAGGGAGGTTTGCTAGTACTGTTCGGGAGGGTTTAAACTAGTTTGGGAGGGGGATGGGAACCGGACTTGTAGTCCAGGGACCAGTGGGTCCACTCAGAAAGACAAAGAGTGTAGTGAGGTATTGGGGAAGGTAGCACTGTCGCGGAGGACAGATGGGCACGGAGAAGGGTTAAAGTGCGTATACTTCAACGCAAGAAGCATCAGGAATAAGGTGAGTGAATTGAAGGCGTGGATGGGCACTTGGGACTACGATGTTGTGGCCATCACTGAAACGTGGATAGGTGAGGGGGAGGAATGGTTCTTGGAGGTACCTGGTTATAGATGTTTTCATAAGATTAGGAATGGTGGTAAAAGAGGTGGGGGGGTGGCATCGTTAGTTAGAAATAGTGTAACAACTGCTGAAAGAATTTTCGAGGAGGATCTGCCGACTGAGGCACTGTGGGTTGAGGTCAGGAACAGGAAAGGAGCAGTCACCTTGATGGGAGTTTTCTATCGGCCCCCCAATAGCAGCAGGGAGGTGGAAGAGCAGATTGGGAAACAGATTTTGGAAAGGAGCAGAAGTCACAGGGTAGTAATTATGGGGGATTTCAACTTCCCAAATATTGATTGGCAACTCTTTAGATCGAATAGTTTGGATGGGGTAGTGTTTGTGCAGTATGTCCAGGAAGCTTTTCTGACTCAGTATGTAGACTGCCCGACCAGAGGGGAGGCAATATTGGATTTGGTACTAGGTAATGAACCAGGGCAAGTGATAGAGCTGTTGGTGGGCGAGCACTTTGGAGATAGTGATCACAATTCTGTAGCATTCACTGTGGTAATGGAGAGGGATAGGTATGTGCAACAGGGCAAGGTTTACAATTGGGGGAAGGGTAGATATGATGCTGTCAGGCAGGAACTGAGGAGCATAAGTTGGGAGCATATGCTGGCAGGGAAGGGCACGGTCGAAATGTGGAACTTTTTCAAGCAGCAGATAGTAGGGGCCATTGATAAGCATGTCCCTGTCAGACAGGGAAGGGATGGTCATGTGAGGGAACCGTGGTTGACAAGAGAGGTTGAGAGTCTTGTTAGGAAGAAGAAGGATGCGTATATAAGGTTGAGGAAAAAGGGCACAGGCATAGCTCTGGAGGGATACAAGATGGCCAGGAAGGATCTGAAGAAAGGGATTAGGAGAGCTAAGAGAGGGCATGAAAAATGCTTGGCGGGTAGGATAAAAGAAAACCCCAAGGCCTTTTACGCGTATGTCAGAAATATGAGGATGACTAGGGGGACCGTAGGTCCGGTCAAGGACAATAGCGGGAGACTGTGTGTTGAGCCGGAAGAGATAAGTGAGGTTTTGAATGAGTACTTCTCTTCGGTATTTACGAATGAGAAGGGGTGTATTACTGAAGAGGACGGTGTGAAACAGACTGGTAAGCTCGAGGAAGTGCTCGTTAGGAGGGTTGATGTGTTGGGGTTTTTGAATAACTTGAAGATAGACAAGTCTCCCGGGCCTGACGGGGTATATCCAAGGATGTTATGGGAAGCAAGGGATGAAATTGCAGAGCCGCTGGCAATGATCTTTTCATCTTCTCTGTTGACGGGGGTGGTACCAGGTGATTGGAGGGTGGCAAATGTTGTGCCCCTGTTCAAGAAAGGGAATAGGAACAACCCTGGGAATTACAGGCCAGTTAGTCTTACTTCGGTGGTAGGCAAGTTGATGGAAAAGGTGCTGAGGGATAGGATTTCTGAGCATCTGGAAAGACACTGCTTGATTCGGGACAGTCAGCACGGTTTTGTGAGGGGTAGGTCTTGCCTCACAAGCCTGATTGAATTCTTTGAGCAGGTGACCAAGCAAGTGGATGAGGGTAAACCAGTGGATGTGGTGTACATGGATTTTAGTAAGGCATTTGATAAGGTCCCCCATGGTAGACTTATGGAGAAAGTCAGGAGGCATGGGATAGTGGGGAATGTGGCCAGTTGGATTAAGAATTGGCTAACTGATAGAAGGCAGAGAGTGGTCTTAGATGGTAAATACTCAGCCTGGAGCCCAGTTACCAGTGGCGTGCCACAGGGATCAGTTCTGGGTCCTCTCCTGTTTGTGATTTTTATTAACGACTTGGATGAGGAAGTCGAAGGGTGGGTCAGTAAATTTGCAGATGATACAAAGGTTGGTGGAGTTGTGGATACCGAGGAGGGCTATTGTCGTCTGCAAAGGGACTTGGATAGGTTGCAGTGCTGGGCTGAAAAGTGGCAGATGGAGTTTAACCCTGAAAAGTGTGAGGTCGTCCATTTTGGAAGGACAAACACGAATGCAAAATACTGGGTTAACGGTAGGGTTCTTGGGCATGTGGAGGAGCAGAGAGACCTTGGGGTCTATGTGCATAGATCGTTGAAAGTTGCAACTCAAGTGGATAGGGCTGTGAAGAAGGCATATGGGGTGTTAGCGTTCATTAGCAGAGGGATTGAATTTAAGAGCCGTGAGGTGATGATGCAGCTGTACAGGACCTTGGTAAGGCCTCATTTGGAGTACTGTGTGCAGTTCTGGTCGCCTCATTTTAGGAAGGATGTGGAAGCCTTGGAGAGGGTGCAGAGGAGATTTACCAGGATGTTGCCTGGAATGGAGAATAAGTCTTACGAGGAAAGGCTGAACATTCTAGGCCTCTTCTCATTAGAAAGGAGAAGGATGAGGGGTGACATGATAGAGGTTTATAAGATGATCAGGGGAATAGATAGGGTAGACAGTCAGAAACTTTTTCCCCGGGTGGAGCAAAGCGTTACAAGGGGTCATAAATTTAAGGTGAAGGGTGTGAGATATAAGGGGGATGTCAGGGGAAGGTTCTTTACCCAGAGAGTGGTCGGGGCATGGAATGCCTTGCCTGGGGAAGTTGTTGAGTCAGAAACTTTAGGGACTTTCAAACGGCTTTTAGATAGGTATATGGATAAAGGAGAATGATGGGGTATAGATTAAATTGTCCTTGACAGAGGACAAAGGATCGGCACAACATCGTGGGCCGAAGGGCCTGTTCTGTGCTGTATTTTTCTATGTTCTATGTTCTAAGGTGGTGCTGATCAAGTGGGCAGATGAATGGGCAGGAAGCAAAGAGACACAGACCCTTAGAAATTAGGCAACATGTTTCGATAGAGGATCTGGATGGCCGCAGGCTTGGAGGGCCGAAGAGCCTGTTCCTGTGCTGTAAGTTTCTTTGTTCTTTGTTCTTTGTCCTTCAGTCCAAGCCTGGATATTGTCCAGGTCTTGCTGCATTTCTACACGGACTGCTTCAGTATTTGTGGAATCACGAATGGTGCTGAACATTGTTCAAACATCAGTGAACATCCCCACTTCTGACCTTATGATTGAAGGAAGGTCATTGATGAAGCAGCTGAAGATGGTTGAGCCGAGGACACTCTCCTGATGAACTCCTGCAGTGATGTCCTGGAGCTCAGATGATTGACCTTCCTCAACCACAACCATCTTCCTTATCGCTCAGTATGGCTCCAGCCAGCAGGGAGCTTTCCCCCTCATTCCCATTGACTCCAGTTTTGTTAGGGCTCCTTGATGCCATACTCGGTCAAATTCTACTTTATGTCAAGGGCTATCAGTGTCACCTCACCTCTTGTGTTCAGCTCTCTTCTGCATGTTAAGGCTCCAATGAGTTCAGGAGCTGAGTGGTCCTGGCAGAACCCAAACTCTGTGTCTGTGAGCAGGTTCTGACTGAGCAAGTGCCGTTTGATAGGACTGTCAATGATACCTTCCATCACTTTACTGATGATCGAGAGAGGACTGATAGGGTGGTAATTGGCTGGGTTGCATTTTTCCTGTGTTTTGTGGATAGGACATGCCTAGGCAATTTTTGACATGGCCAGGAAGATAAGCCAAGTGTCAATTTGCCCATCCGCCCTCTCAGCTGCAGGTGGGGGCTGTGATCCCACAGCAGGCAGGAGTTCTTCCCAGTGTCCTGTGCACAATGTTGAACCATCAAACAACATTACTCAATTAAAACTCATTATCTTGTCTGAGGGATCTTGCTCTGCATAGTTTGGGTGTTTCTCTTTGACTTCCATTCTCGTTGTCTCCTTCTCCCTTGGTGTCTTTCTCTTTTTCTCACCTTCACTTTAAACAGCACATCAATACCCAGCCCTTGGCCAAGCGCCAGAACTGGCTTCAAATGTTGCATTGATTTTGAGAGAGGATGAACTGAACAAGAAAAGGTACATTCTTTTCCTATCTCGAGAAATCACCCGAAGTTCCCAACATTTTCCTGTTCCACAACTATCGAGCACTCGAGAGAGGCAGTAGTGAGAGAACCCAGCTCTGTCGGAGGGTCAGTACTGAGGGAGTGCAGCACTGTTGGAGGGTCAGTACAAAGGGAGCGCAGCACTGTCGGAGTGTCCGTACAGAGGGAGTGCTGCATTGTCGGAGGGTCTGTATTGATGTAGGGCTGCACTGTCGGAGGGTCAGTACTGAGGGAGTGCAGCACTGTCGGAGGGTCAGTACTGAGGGAGTGCAGCACTGTCGGAGTGTCCGTAGAGTGCTGCACTGTCGGAGAGTCAGTACTGAGGGAGTGCTGCACTGTCGGAGGTTCAGTACTGAAGGAGTGCTGCACTGTCAGAGGGTCCGTACTGAGGGAGTGCAGCACTGCTGGAGGGTCAATACTGAGGCAGTGCTGCCCGGTCAAAGGGTCAGTACTGAGGGAGTGCAGCACTGTCGGAGTGTCTGTAGAGTGCTGCACTGTCGGAGAGTCAGTACTGAGGGAGTGCTGCACTGTCGGAGGTTCCGTACTGAAGGAGTGCTGCACTGTCAGAGGGTCAGTACTGAGGAAGTGTTGCACTGTCGGAGGGTCAGTACTGAGGGAGTGCCGCACAGTCAGAGTGTCAGTACTGAGGGAGTGCTGCCCTGTCAGAGGGTCAGTACTGTGGCAGTGCTGGACTGTCAGAGAGTCAGTATTGAGGCAGTGCTGGACAGTCAGAGAGTCAGTACGGAGGGAGTGCTGGACTGTCAGAGTGTCAGTACTGAGGGAGTGCAGCACTGTGAGAGGGTCAGTACTGAGGGAGGCAACGCTGTCGGCGGGTCAGTACTGAGGGAGTGCAGCACTGTCGGAGGGCCTGTACTGAGGGAGTGTCGCACTGTCAGAGGGTCAGTACTGAGGGAGTGCTGCACTGTCAGAGGCTCAGTACTGAGGCAGTGCTGCACTGTCAGAGGGTAAGTACAGAGGGAGTGCTGCACTGTCAGAGGGTCAGTAAAGAGGCAGTGCTGCACTGTCGGAGGGTCAGGACAGAGGGATTGCTGCACTGTAGGAGGGTCAGTACTGAGGGAGTGCAGCACTGTCGGAGGGTCAGTACTGAGGGAGTGCCGCACTGTCAGAGGGTCAGTAAAGAGGCAGTGCTGCACTGTCGGAGGGTCAGGACAGAGGGATTGCTGCACTGTCGGAGGGTCAGTACTGAGGGAGTGCTGCACTGTCGGAGGGTCAGTACTGAGGGAGTGCCGCACTGTCAGTGGGTCAATACTGAGGGAGTGCTGAACTGTTGGAGGGTCAGTACTGATGGAATGCTGCACTGACAGATGGTCAGTACTGAGGGAGTGCTGCACTGACAGAGGGTCAGTACTGAGGGAGTGTTGCACTGACGGAGGGTCAGTACTGAGGGAGTGCTGGACTGTCAGAGGGTCTGTACTGAGGCAGTGCTGCACTGTCGGATGGTCAGTAATGAGGGAGTGCTGCACTGTCGGAGGGTCAGTACTGAGGGAGTGCTGCACTGTCGGATGGTCAGTACTGAGGCAGTGCAGCACAGTCGGAGGGTCAGTACTGAGGGAGTGCTGCACTGTTGGAGGGTCAGCACTGAGGGAGTGCTGCACTGACAGAGGGTCAGTACTGAGGGAGTGCTGCATTGACAGATGTTCAGTACTGAGGGATTGTTGCACTGTCGGAGGGTCAGTACTGAGGGAGTGCAGCAGTGTCGGAGGGTCAGTACTGAGGGAGTGCCGCACAGTCAGAGTGTCAGTACTGAGTGAGTGCTGCCCTGTCAGAGGGTCAGTACTGAGGCAGTGCTGGACTGACAGAGAGTCAGTACTGAGGGAGTGCAGCACTGTCAGATGGTCAGGAGTGCCGCACTTTCGGAGTGTCTGTACAGAGAGAGTGCTGCACTGTCGGAGGGTCAGTACTGAGGGAGTGCTGCACTGTCAGAGGGTCAGTACAGAGGAAGTGCTGCACTGTCAGAGAGTCAGCACTGAGGGAGTGTTGTGACGTCAGAGGGTCAGTAAAGAGGCAGTGCTGCACTGTCGGAGGGTCAGGACAGAGGGATTGCTGCACTGTCGGAGGGTCAGTACTGAGGGAGTGCTGCACTGTTGGATGGTCAGTACTGAGGGAGTGCCGCACTGTCAGAGGCTCAGTACTGAGGGAGTGCTGCACTGATTGACGGTCAGTACTGATGGAATGCTACACTGACAGATGGTCAGTACTGAGGGAGTGCTGCACTGACAGAGGGTCAGTACTGAGGGAGTGCTGCACTGTCGGCGTGTCAGTACTAAGGGAGTGCTGGACTGTCAGAGTGTCAGTACTGAAGGAGTGCTGCACTGTCGGATGGTCAGTAATGAGGGAGTGCTGCACTGTCGGAGGATCAGTACTGAGTGAGTGCTGCACTGTTGGAGGGTCAGTACTGAGGGAGTTCTGCACGGACAGAGGGTCAGTACTGAAGGAGTGCTGCATTGACAGAGGTTCAGTACTGAGGGAGTGTTGCAATGTCGGAGGGTCAGTACTGAGGGAGTGCAGCAGTGTTGGTGGGTCAGTACTGAGGGAGTGCAGCACTGTCGGAGTGTCTGTAGAGTGCCGCACTGTCGGAGAGTCAGTACTGAAGGAGTGCTGCACTGTCCGAGGGTCAGTACTGAGGGAGTGCAGCACTGTTGGAGGGTCAGTTCTGAGGCAGTGCTGCCCTGTCAGACGGTCAGTACTGAGGCAGTGTTGCACTGTCGGAGGGTCAGCACTGACGGAGTGCCGCACTGACAGTGGGTCAGTACTGAAGGAGTGCTGCACTGTCAGAGGGTCAGTACTTTCGGAGAGCAGCACTGTTGGAGGGTCAGTACTAAGGGAGTGCAGCACTTTCGGATTGTCTAGAGAGTGCTGCACCTTCGCAGGGTCAGTACTGAGGGAGTGCAGCACTGTTGGAGGGTCAGTACTGAGGCAGTGCTGCCCTGTCAGAGGGTCAGTACTGAGGCAGTGTTGCACTGTCCGAGGGTCAGTACTGAGGGAGTGCAGCACTATCGGAGTGTCTGTAGAATGCTGCACTGTCGGAGAGTCAGTACTGAAGGAGTGCTGCACTGTCGGAGGTTCAGTACTGAGGGAGTGCTGCACTGTCAGATGGTCAGTACGAGGGAGTGCAGCACTGTTGGAGGGTCAGTACTGAGGCAGTGCTGCCCTGTCAGAGGGTCAGTAATGAGGGAGTGCCGCACTGTCAGAGGGTCAGTACTGAGGGAGTGCAGCACTGTCAGAGGGTCAGTACTAAGGGAGCGCAGCACTGTCGGAGTGTCCATACAGAGGGAGTGCTGCATTGTCGGAGGTTCCTAACTGAGGTCGTGCTGCACTGTCGGAGGGTCATTACTGAGGGAGTGCAGCACTGTCGGAGTGTCTGTAGAATGCTGCACTGTCGGAGAGTCAGTAATGAAGGAGTGCTGCACTGTCGGAGGTTCAGACCTGAGGGAGTGCTGCACTGTCAGATGGTCAGTACGAGGGAGTGCAGCACTGTTGGAGGGTCAGTACTGAGGCAGTGCTGCCCTGTCAGAGGGTCAGTACTGAGGAAGGGTTGCACTGTCGGAGGGTCAGTACTGAGGGAGTGCCGCACAGTCAGAGTGTCACTATTGAGGGAGTGCTGCCCTGTCAGAGGGTCAGTACTGAGGCAGTGCTGGACTGTCAGAGAGTCAGTACTGAGGCAGTGCTGGACAGTCAGAGAGTCAGTACTGAGGGAGTGCTGCCCTGTCAGAGGGTCAGTACTGAGGCAGTGCTGGACTGTCAGAGAGTCAGTACTGAGGGAGTGCTGGACTGTCGGAGAGTCTGTTCTGAGGGAGTGCTGCACTGTCGGAGAGTCTGTTCTGAGGGAGGGCAGCACTGTCGGAGTGTCTGTAGAATGCTGCACTGTCGGAGAGTCATTACTGAAGGAGTGCTGCACTGTCGGAGGTTCAGTACTGAGGGAGTGCTGTACTGTCAGATGGTCAGTACGAGGGAGTGCAGCACTGTTGGAAGTTCAGTGCTGAGGCAGTGCTGCCCTGTCAGAGGTTCAGTACTGAGGCAGTGTTGCCCTGTCGGAGGGTCAATACTGAAGGAGTGCTGCACTGTCAGAGGGTCAGTACTGAGGGAGTGCTGCACTGTCAGAGGGTCAGTACTGAGGGAGTGCTGCCATTGTCAGAGAGTCAGTACTGACGGAGTGCTGGACTGTCAGAGGGTCAGTACTGATGGAGTGCCGCACTGTCAGAGGGTCAGTACTGAGGGAGTGCTGCACTGTCGGAGGGTCAGTACTGAGGGAGTGCTGCCCTGTCAGAGGGTCAGTACTGAGGCAGTGCTGGACTGTCAAGAGTGTCAGTACTGAGGGAGTGCAGCACTGTCAGTGGGTCAGTACTAAAGGAGTGCTGCACTGTCAGAGGGTCAGTACTTTCGGAGAGCAGCACTGTTGGAGGGTCAGTACTAAGGGAGTGCAGCACTTTCGGATTGTCTAGAGAGTGCTGCACCTTCGCAGGGTCAGTACTGAGGGAGTGCAGCACTGTTGGAGGGTCTGTACTGAGGCAGTGCTGCCCTGTCAGAGGGTCAGTACTGAGGCAGTGTTGCACTGTCGGAGGGTCAGTACTCAGGGAGTGCCGCACTGACAGTGGGTCAGTACTGAGGGAGTGCTGCACTGTCAGAGGGTCAGTACTGAGGCAGTGCTGGACTGTCAGAGGGTCAGTACTGACGGAGAGCAGCACTGTTGGAGGTTCAGTACTGAGGGAATGCTGCACTGTGGAAGGTTCAGTACTGAGGGAGTGCTGCACTTTCAGAGGGTCAGTACTGAGGGATTGCAGCATGGTTGGAGGGTCAGTACTGAGGCAGTGTTGCACTGTCGGAGGGTCAGTAATGAGGGAGTGCCGCACTGTTGGAGGTTCAGTACTGAGGGAGTGCTGCACTGTCAGAGGGTCAGTACTGAGGGATTGCAGCATGGTTGGAGGATCAGTACTGAGGCAGTGTTGCACTGTCGGAGGGTCAGTAATGAGGGAGTGGGGCACTTTCGGAGGTCAGGACAGAGGGATTGCTGCACTGTCGGAGGGTCAGTACTGAGGGAGTGCTGCACTGTCGGATGGTCAGTACTGAGGGAGTGCTGCACTGTCAGAGGATCAGTACTGAGGGTGTGCAGCACTGTCGGAGGGTCAGTACTGAGGGAGTGTTGCACTGTCAGAGGGTCAGTACTGAGGGAGTGCTGCACTGTCAGAGGCTCGATCCTGAGGCAGTGCTGCACTGTCGGAGGGTAAGTACAGAGGGAGTGCTGCACTGTCAGAGAGTCAGTACTGAGGGAGTGCTGCACTGTCAGAGGGTCAGTAAAGAGGCAGTGCTGCACTGTCGGAGGGTCAGGACAGAGGGATTGCTGCACTGTCGGAGGGTCAGTACTGAGGGAGTGCTGCACTGTCGGATGGTCAGTACTGAGGGAGTGCCGCACTGTCAGAGGGTCAGTACTGAGGGAGTGCTGCACTGTTGGAGGGTCAGTACTGATGGAATGCTGCACTGACAGATGGTCAGTACTGAGGGAGTGCTGCACTGACAGAGGGTCAGTACTGAGGGAGTGTTGCACTGTCGGAGGGTCAGTACTGAGGGAGTGCTGGACTGGAAGAGGGTCAAACTGAGGGAGTGCTGCACGGTCGGATGGTCAGTAATGAGGGAGTGCTGCACAGTCGGAGGGTCAGTACTGAGGGAGTGCTGCACTGTCGGAGGTTCAGTACTGAGGCAGTGCAGCACAGTCGGAGTGTCATCAGTGAGGGAGTGCTGCACTGTTGGAGGGTCAGTACTGAGGGAGTGCTGCACTGACAGAGGGTCAGTACTGAGGGAGTGCTGCATTGACAGAGGTTCAGTACTGAGGGATTGTTGCACTGTCGGAGGGTCAGTACTGAGGGAGTGCAGCAGTGTCGGAGGGTCAGTACTGAGGGAGTGCCACACAGTCAGAGTGTCAGTACTGAGGGAGTGCTGCCATGTCAGAGGGTCAGTACTGAGGCAGTGCTGGACTGTCAGAGAGTCAGTACTGAGGGAGTGCTGGACTGTCAGAGTGTCAGTACTGAAGGACTGCTGCACTGTCAGAGGGTCAGTACTGAGAGAGTGCCGCACTTTCGGAGTGTCTGTACAGAGAGAGTGCTGCACTGTAGGAGGGTCAGTACTGAGGGAGGCAACGCTGTCGGCGGGTCAGTACTGAGGGAGTGCAGCACTGTAGGAGGGTCAGTACTGAGGGAGTGCTGCACTGTCAGAGGGTCAATAAAGAGGCAGTGCTGCACTGTCGGAGGGTCAGGACAGAGGGATTGCTGCGCTGTCGGAGGGTCAGTACTGAGAGAGTGCAGCACTGTCGGATGGTCAGTACTGAGGGAGAGCCGCACTGTCAGAGGGTCAGTACTGAGGGAGTGCTGCACTGTTGGAGGGTCAGTACTGATGGAATGCTGCACTGACAGATGGTCAGTACTGAGGGAGTGTTGCACTGTCGGAGGGTCAGTACTGAGGGAGTGCTGGACTGTCAGAGGGTCAGTACTGAGGGAGTGCTGCACTGTCGGAAAGTCAGTAATGATGGAGTGCTGCACTGTCGGAGGGTCAGTACTGAGGGAGTGCTGCACTGTCGGAGGTTCAGTACTGAGGCAGTGCAGCACTGTCGGAGGGTCAGTACTGAGTAAGTGCTGCACTGTCGGAGGGTCAGTACTGAGGGAGTGCCGCACTGACAGTGGGTCAGTACTGAAGGAGTGCTGCACTGTCAGAGGGTCAGTACTTTCGGAGAGCAGCACTGTTGGAGGGTCAGTACTAAGGGAGTGCAGCACTTTCGGATTGTCTAGAGAGTGCTGCACCTTCGCAGGGTCAGTACTGAGGGAGTGCTGCACTGTTGGAGGGTCTGTACGGAGGCAGTGCTGCCCTGTCAGAGGGTCAGTACTGAGGCAGTGTTGCACTGTCGGAGGGTCAGTACTGAGGGAGTGCCGCACTGACAGTGGGTCAGTACTGAGGGGGTGCTGCACTGACAGAGGGTCAGTACTGATGGAGTGTTGCACTGTCGGAGGGTCAGTACTGAGGGAGTGCTGGACTGTCAGAGGGTCAGTACTGAGGGAGTGCTGCACTGTTGGAGGTTCAGTACTGAGGCTGTGCAGCACAGACGGAGTGTCAGCAGTGAGGGAGTGCTGCACTGTTGGAGGGTCAGTACTGAGGGAGTGCTGCACTGACAGAGGGTCAGTACTGAGGGAGTGCTGCATTGACAGAGGTTCAGTACTGAGGGATTGTTGCACTGTCGGAGGGTCAGTACTGAGGGAGTGCAGCAGTGTTGGAGGGTCAGTACTGAGGGAGTGCCACACAGTCAGAGTGTCAGTACTGAGGGAGTGCTGCCCTGTCAGAGGGTCAGTACTGAGGCAGTGCTGGACTGTCAGAGAGTCAGTACTGAGGGGGTGCTGCACTGACAGAGGGTCAGTACTGAGGGAGTGCCGCACTGTCAGAGGGTCAGTACTGAGGGAGTGCTGCACTGTTGGAGGGTCAGTACTGATGGAATGCTGCACTGACAGATGGTCAGTACTGAGGGAGTGCTGCACTGACAGAGGGTCAGTACTGAGGGAGTGTTGCACTGTCGGAGGGTCAGTACTGAGGGAGTGCTGGACTGGAAGAGGGTCAAACTGAGGGAGTGCTGCACGGTCGGATGGTCAGTAATGAGGGAGTGCTGCACAGTCGGAGGGTCAGTACTGAGGGAGTGCTGCACTGTCGGAGGTTCAGTACTGAGGCAGTGCAGCACAGTCGGAGTGTCATCAGTGAGGGAGTGCTGCACTGTTGGAGGGTCAGTACTGAGGGAGTGCTGCACTGACAGAGGGTCAGTACTGAGGGAGTGCTGCATTGACAGAGGTTCAGTACTGAGGGATTGTTGCACTGTCGGAGGGTCAGTACTGAGGGAGTGCAGCAGTGTCGGAGGGTCAGTACTGAGGGAGTGCCACACAGTCAGAGTGTCAGTACTGAGGGAGTGCTGCCATGTCAGAGGGTCAGTACTGAGGCAGTGCTGGACTGTCAGAGAGTCAGTACTGAGGGAGTGCTGGACTGTCAGAGTGTCAGTACTGAAGGACTGCTGCACTGTCAGAGGGTCAGTACTGAGAGAGTGCCGCACTTTCGGAGTGTCTGTACAGAGAGAGTGCTGCACTGTAGGAGGGTCAGTACTGAGGGAGGCAACGCTGTCGGCGGGTCAGTACTGAGGGAGTGCAGCACTGTAGGAGGGTCAGTACTGAGGGAGTGCTGCACTGTCAGAGGGTCAATAAAGAGGCAGTGCTGCACTGTCGGAGGGTCAGGACAGAGGGATTGCTGCGCTGTCGGAGGGTCAGTACTGAGAGAGTGCAGCACTGTCGGATGGTCAGTACTGAGGGAGAGCCGCACTGTCAGAGGGTCAGTACTGAGGGAGTGCTGCACTGTTGGAGGGTCAGTACTGATGGAATGCTGCACTGACAGATGGTCAGTACTGAGGGAGTGTTGCACTGTCGGAGGGTCAGTACTGAGGGAGTGCTGGACTGTCAGAGGGTCAGTACTGAGGGAGTGCTGCACTGTCGGAAAGTCAGTAATGATGGAGTGCTGCACTGTCGGAGGGTCAGTACTGAGGGAGTGCTGCACTGTCGGAGGTTCAGTACTGAGGCAGTGCAGCACTGTCGGAGGGTCAGTACTGAGTAAGTGCTGCACTGTCGGAGGGTCAGTACTGAGGGAGTGCCGCACTGACAGTGGGTCAGTACTGAAGGAGTGCTGCACTGTCAGAGGGTCAGTACTTTCGGAGAGCAGCACTGTTGGAGGGTCAGTACTAAGGGAGTGCAGCACTTTCGGATTGTCTAGAGAGTGCTGCACCTTCGCAGGGTCAGTACTGAGGGAGTGCTGCACTGTTGGAGGGTCTGTACGGAGGCAGTGCTGCCCTGTCAGAGGGTCAGTACTGAGGCAGTGTTGCACTGTCGGAGGGTCAGTACTGAGGGAGTGCCGCACTGACAGTGGGTCAGTACTGAGGGGGTGCTGCACTGACAGAGGGTCAGTACTGATGGAGTGTTGCACTGTCGGAGGGTCAGTACTGAGGGAGTGCTGGACTGTCAGAGGGTCAGTACTGAGGGAGTGCTGCACTGTTGGAGGTTCAGTACTGAGGCTGTGCAGCACAGACGGAGTGTCAGCAGTGAGGGAGTGCTGCACTGTTGGAGGGTCAGTACTGAGGGAGTGCTGCACTGACAGAGGGTCAGTACTGAGGGAGTGCTGCATTGACAGAGGTTCAGTACTGAGGGATTGTTGCACTGTCGGAGGGTCAGTACTGAGGGAGTGCAGCAGTGTTGGAGGGTCAGTACTGAGGGAGTGCCACACAGTCAGAGTGTCAGTACTGAGGGAGTGCTGCCCTGTCAGAGGGTCAGTACTGAGGCAGTGCTGGACTGTCAGAGAGTCAGTACTGAGGGAGTGCTGTACTGTCAGAGTGTCAGTACTGAAGTAGTGCAGCACTGTCAGAGGGTCAGTACTGAGGGAGTGTCGCACTGTCAGAGGGTCAGTACTGAGGGAGTGCTACACTGTCAGAGGCTCAGTAATGAGGCACTGCTGCACTGTCAGAGGGTCAGTACTGAGGGAGTGCTGCACTGTCAGAGGGTCAGTAAAGAGGCAGTGCTGCACTGTCGGAGGGTCAGGACAGAGGGATTGCTGCGCTGTCGGAGGGTCAGTACTGAGGGAGTGCAGCACTGTCGGATGGTCAGTACTGAGGGAGAGCCGCACTGTCAGAGGGTCAGTACTGAGGGAGTGCTGCACTGTTGGAGGGTCAGTACTGATGGAATGCTGCACTGACAGATGGTCAGTACTGAGGGAGTGCTGCACTGACAGAGGGTCAGTACTGAGGGAGTGTTGCACTGTCGGAGGGTCAGTACTGAGGGAGTGCTGGACTGTCAGAGGGTCAGTACTGAGGGAGTGCTGCACTGTCGGATGGTCAGTAATGAGGGAGTGCTGCACTGTCGGAGGGTCAGTGCTGATTGAGTGCTGCACTGTCGGAGGTTCAGTACTGAGGCAGTGCAGCACTGTCGGAGGGTCAGTACTGAGGGAGTGCTGCACTGACAGATGGTCAGTACTGAGGGAGTGCTGCATTGACAGAGGTTCAGTACTGAGGCAGTGCAGCACTGTCGGAGGATCAGTACTGAGGGAGTGCAGCAGTGTCGGAGGGTGAGTACTGAGGGAGTGCAGCACTGTCGGAGTGTCTGTAGAGTGCTGCACTGTCGGAGAGTCAGTACTGAGGGAGTGCCGCTCTGTCAGAGGTTCAATAATGAAGGAGTGCTGCACTGTCAGAGGGTCCATACTGAGAGAGTGCAGCACTGTTGGAGGGTCAGTTCTGAGGCAGTGCTGCCCTGTCAGAGGGTCAGTACTGAGGCAGTGTTGCACTGTCGGAGGGTCAGTACTGAGGGAGTGCCGCACTGACAGTGGGTCAGTACTGAAGGTGTGCTGCACTGTCAGAGGGTCAGTACTTTCGGAGAGCAGCACTGTTGGAGGGTCAGTACTAAGGGAGTGCAGCACTTTCGGATTGTCCAGAGAGTGCTGCACCTTCGCAGGGTCAGTACTGAGGGAGTGCAGCACTGTTGGAGGGTCTGTACTGAGGCAGTGCTGCCCTGTCGGAGGGTCAGTACTGAGGGAGTGCCGCACTGACTGTGGGTCAGTACTGAGGGAGTGCTGCACTGTCAGAGGGTCAGTACTGAGGCAGTGCTGGACTGTCAGAGGGTCAGTACTGACGGAGAGCAGCACTGTTGGAGGTTCAGTACTGAGGGAGTGCTGCACTGTGGAAGGTTCAGTACTGAGGGAGTGCTGCACTGTCAGAAGGTCAGTACTGAGGGATTGCAGCATGGTTGGAGGGTCAGTACTGAGGCAGTGTTGCACTGTCGGAGGGTCAGTAATGAGGGAGTGTTGCACTGTCGGAGGGTCAGTAATGAGGGAGTGCCGCACTTTCGGAGTGTCAGGACAGAGGGATTGCTGCACTGTCGGAGGGTCAGTACTGAGGGAGTGCTGCATTGTCGGATGGTCAGTACTGAGGGAGTGCCGCACTGTCAGAGGGTCAGTACTGAGGGAGTGCAGCACTGTCAGAGAGTCAGTACTGAGGGAGTGCTGCACTGTCAGAGGGTCAGTAAAGAGGCAGTGCTGCACTGTTGGAGGGTCAGGACAGAGGGATTGCTGCACTGTCGGAGGGTCAGTGCTGAGGGAGTGCTGCACTGTCGGATGGTCAGTACTGAGGGAGTGCCGCACTGTCAGAGGGTCAGTACTGAGGGAGTGCTGCACTGTTGGAGGGTCAGTACTGATGGATTGCTGCACTGACAGATGGTCAGTACTGAGGGAGTGCTGCACTGACAGAGGGTGAGTACTGAGGGAGTGTTGCACTGTCGGAGGGTCAGTACTGAGGGAGTGCTGGACTGTCAGAGGGTCAGTACTGAGGGAGTGCTGCACAGTTGGATGGTCAGTAATGAGGGAGTGCTGCACTGTCGGAGGGTCAGTACTGAGGGAGTGCTGCACTGTCGGAGGTTCAGTACTGAGGCAGTGCAGCACAGTCGGAGTGTCAGCAGTGAGGGAGTGCTGCACTGTTGGAGGGTCAGTACTGAGGGAGTGCTGCACTGACAGAGGGTCAGTACTGAGGGAGTGCTGCATTGACAGAGGTTCAGTACTGAGGGATTGTTGCACTGTCGGAGGGTCAGTACTGAGGGAGTGCCGCACTGTCAGAGGGTCAGTACTGAGGGAGTGCAGCACTGTCAGAGTGTCAGTACTGAGGGAGTGCTGCCCTGTCAGAGGGTCAGTACTGAGGCAGTGCTGGACTTTCAGAGAGTCAGTACTGAGGGAGTGCTGGACTGTCAGAGTGTCAGTACTGAAGGAGTGCAGCACTGTCAGAGGGTCAGTACTGAGAGAGTGCCGCACTTTCGGAGTGTCTGTACAGAGAGAGTGCTACACTGTAGGAGGGTCAGTACTGAGGGAGGCAACGCTGTCGGCGTTTCAGTACTAAGGGAGTGCAGCACTGTAGGAGGGTCAGTACTGAGGGAGTCTCGCAATGACAGAGGGTCAGTACTGAGGGAGTGCTGCACTGTCAGAGGGTCAGTAAAGAGGCAGTGCTGCGCTGTCGGAGGGTCAGTACTGAGGGAGTGCAGCACTGTCGGATGGTCAGTACTGAGGGAGAGCCGCACTGTCAGAGGGTCAGTACTGAGGGAGTGCTGCACTGTTGGAGGGTCAGTACTGATGGAATGCTGCACTGACAGATGGTCAGTACTGAGGGAGTGTTGCACTGTCGGAGGGTCAGTACTGAGGGAGTGCTGGACTGTCAATGGGTCAGTACTGAGGGAGTGCTGCACTGTCGGATGGTCAGTAATGAGGGAGTGCTGCACTGTCGGAGGGTCAGTACTGAGGGAGTGCTGCACTGTCGGAGGTTCAGTACTGAGGCAGTGCAGCACTGTCGGAGGGTCAGTACTGAGTAAGTGCTGCACTGTTGGAGGGTCAGTACTGAGGGAGTGCTGCACTGACAGATGGTCAGTACTGAGGGAGTGCTGCATTGACAGAGGTTCAGTACTGAGGCAGTGCAGCACTGTCGGAGGGTCAGTACTGAGGGAGTGCAGCAGTGTCGGAGGGTCAGTACTGAGGGAGTGCAGCACTGTCGGAGTGTCTGTAGAGTGCTGCACTGTCGGAGAGTCAGTACTGAGGGAGTGCCGCTCTGTCGGAGGTTCAATACTGAAGGAGTGCTGCACTGTCAGACGGTCCATACTGAGGGAGTGCAGCACTGTTGGAGGGTCAGTTCTGAGGCAGTGCTGCCCTGTCAGAGGGTCAGTACTGAGGCAGTGTTGCACTGTCGGAGGGTCAGTACTGAGGGAGTGCCGCACTGACAGTGGGTCAGTACTGAAGGAGTGCTGCACTGTCAGAGGGTCAGTACTTTCGGAGAGCAGCACTGTTGGAGGGTCAGTACTAAGGGAGTGTAGCACTTTCGGATTGTCTTGAGAGTGCTGCACCTTCGCAGGGTCAGTACTGAGGGAGTGCAGCACTGTTGGAGGGTCTGTACTGAGGCAGTGCTGCCCTGTCAGAGGGTCAGTACTGAGGCAGTGTTGCACTGTCGGAGGGTCAGTACTGAGGGAGTGCCGCACTGACAGTGGGTCAGTACTGAGGGAGTGCTGCACTGTCAGAGGGTCAGTACGGAGGCAGTGCTGGACTGTCAGAGGGTCAGTACTGACGGAGAGCAGCAATGTTGGAGGTTCAGTACTGAGGGAGTGCTGCACTGTGGAAGGTTCAGTACTGAGGGAGTGCTGCACTGTCAGAGGGTCAGTACTGAGGGATTGCAGCATGGTTGGAGGGTCAGTACTGAGGCAGTGTTGCACTGTCGGAGGGTCAGTTATGAGGGAGTGCCGCACTGTTGGAGGTTCAGTACTGAGGGAGTGCTGCACTGTCAGAGGGTCAGTACTGAGGGATTGCAGCATGGTTGGAGGATCAGTACTGAGGCAGTGTTGCACTGTCGGAGGGTCAGTAATGAGGTAGTGCCGCACTGACAGTGGGTCAGTACTGAAGGAGTGCTGCACTGTCAGAGGGTCAGTACTTTCGGAGAGCAGCACTGTTGGAGGGTCAGTACTAAGGGAGTGCAGCACTTTCGGATTGTCTAGAGAGTGCTGCACCTTCGCAGGGTCAGTACTGAGGGAGTGCAGCACTGTTGGAGGGTCTGTACTGAGGCAGTGCTGCCCTGTCAGAGGGTCAGTACTGAGGCAGTGTTGCACTGTCGGAGGGTCAGTACTGAGGGAGTGCCGCACTGACAGTGGGTCAGTACTGAGGGAGTGCTGCACTGTCAGAGGGTCAGTACTGAGGCAGTGCTGGACTGTCAGAGGGTCAGTACTGACGGAGAGCAGCACTGTTGGAGGTTCAGTACTGAGGGAGTGCTGCACTGTGGAAGGTTCAGTACTGAGGGAGTGCTGCACTGTCAGAGGGTCAGTACTGAGGGATTGCAGCATGGTTGGAGGGTCAGTACTGAGGCAGTGTTGCACTGTCGGAGGGTCAGTAATGAGGGAGTGCCGCACTGTTGGAGGTTCAGTACTGAGGGATTGCTGCACTGTCAGAGGGTCAATACTGAGGGATTGCAGCATGGTTGGAGGATCAGTACTGAGGCAGTGTTGCACTGTCGGAGGGTCAGTAATGAGGGAGTGCCGCACTGTCAGAGGGTCAGTACTGAGGGTGTGCAGCACTGTCGGAGTGTCCGTACAGAGGTAGTGCTGCATTGTCGGAGGTTCCTAACTGAGGTTGTTCTGCACTGTCAGAGGGTCAGTACTGAGGGAGTGCTGCACTGTCGGAGGATCAGTACTGAGGAAGTGCAGCACTGTCGGAGTGTCTGCAGAATGCTGCACTGTCGGAGAGTCAGTACTGAAGGAGTGCTGCACTGTCGGAGGTTCAGTACTGAGGGAGTGCTGCACTGTCAGATGGTCAGTACGAGGGAGTGCAGCACTGTTGGAGGGTCAGTACTGAGGCAGTGCTGCCCTATCAGAGGTTCAGTACTGAGGCAGTGTTGCACTGTCGGAGGGTCAGTACTGAGGGATTGCTGCACTGTTAGAGGGTCTGTACTGAGGGAATGCTGCACTGTCAGAGGGTCAGTACTGAGGCAGTGCTGCCCTGTCAGAGTGTCAGTACTGAGGGAGTGCTGCACTGTCAGAGGGTCAGTACTGAGGCAGTGCTGTACTGTCAGAGAGCCAGTACTGAGAGAGTGCTGGACTGTCAGAGGGTCAGTACTGATGGAGTGCCGCACTGTCAGATGGTCAGTACTGAGGGAGTGCTGCACTGTCGGAGCGTTAGTTCTGAGGGATTGCTGCACTGTCGGAGGGTCAGTACTGAAGGATTGCTCCACTGTCAGAGGGTCAGTACTGAGGGAGTGCTGCACTGTCGGAGGGTCAGTACTGAGGGAGTGCAGCACTGTCGGAGGGTCAGTACTGAGGCAATTCTGCCCTGTCAGAGGGTCAGTACTGAGGCAGTGTTGCACTGTCGGAGGGTCAGTCCTGAGGGAGTGCTGCACTGTCAGAGGCTCATGTCTGAGGCAGATCTGCACTGTCAGAGGGTCAGTACAGAGGGAGTGCTGCACTGTCAGAGGGTCAGTACTGAGGGAGTGCTGCACTGTCGGATGGTCAGTACTGAGGGAGTGCCGCACTGTCAAAGGGTCAGTACTGAGGGAGTGCTGCCCTGTTGGAGGGTCAGTACTGAGGGAATGCTGCACTGACAGATGGTCAGTACTGAGGGAGTGCTGCACTGACAGAGGGTCAGTACTGAGGGAGTGTTGCACTGTCGGAGGGTCAGTACTGAGGGAGTGCTGGACTGTCAGAGGGTCAGTACTGAGGGATTGCGGCACTGACAGAGGGTCAGCACTGAGGGAGTGTTGCACTGTCGGAGGGTCAGTACGAGGGTGTGCTGGACTGTCGGATTGTCAGTACTGAGGGAGTGCTGCACTGTCGGAGGGTCAGTACTGAGGGAGTGCTGCACTGTCGGATGCTCAGTACTATGGGAGTGCAGTTTGTCTCATGATCTCATTACTTTTTGTGGGATCTTGCTGAGCGCAAGTCAGCTGCCTCTTTCCCAGAGCACTGATTACTCTTCCAGACTAGTTCATTCCCTGTGAAACACATTGGGATGTCCTGAGGTGATGATATTGACTGTGTTTATGGGATTCCTCTCATTCTTTCAGACACAGGGACAACACACTCCCAGTATATCGAAGGGAATATTCCAAGAGTGGGGACTGTTGAGCAAGAGGGTGAAGTGGTATTTGACCTTTGCCGCTGGGCTTTTTGAGTGCGTTGGCTTCGCGGGTATGATATACAGCTGGGCCTCGCTCGTCTTTGTGCTGAAGACTGAGGAATATATTTCAGACCTCTGTCCCCCGCTGGACAAGACTCATGACACCGGAGTGAGGAATGATACCGGTAAGTGTCCATGGATAGAGTGAGTGAAACAAAGAGGAGGAGAGCAGAGTGAATGTGGAGAGAGTGCGAGATGGGATGTAGGGGAGGGGAAACAGAAGGGGTTGTGATTGAGAGAAGGAGAAAGGGTGAGTGAAAGAGAGAGAGATGGAAAGAAAGTAAGCAATGTAACATGGAAGCATCTGCGTGGATCGGGTGAGAGAGAGGGATGGAGGGGAAATGTTCCAGTAAATGTTGAGGGAGAGATTGAGAGAAGTGGGGGAGGGAGAGAGAGAGAAAGGAATAAAACAAGTCCAGGGAAAGAGTGAGTGAGAGTGCGAAAGAGATAGTGGAGTTGCAGCAGAAAGTCTGCATAGGAGAGAGAAAGAGAAGGACAGAGAGAAAGAGAGAGAGAGAGGCATTGCAGCGGTAAATGTGCAGGGGGGGGGATTGGTGATGGGTGTGGCGGAGAGAGAGAGAGAGACGGGAAGAGAGAGAGAGAGTGACCCAGAGAGAGAGAGAGAGATACAGGGAGAGAGAGAGAGAGAGACAGGGAGAGAGAGAGAGATACAGGGAGAGAGAGAGAGAGACAGGGAGAGAGAGAGAGATACAGGGAGAGAGAGAGAGAGAGACAGGGCGAGAGAGAGAGATACAGGGAGAGAGAGAGAGAGAGACAGGGAGAGAGAGAGACAGACAGGGAGAGAGACAGACAGACAGGGAGACAGAGAGAAAAGTTGCATCAGTTAGCGTGCAAGGGTAAGAGAGAGAGACAGGGAGAGAGAATGGGAGAGAGAGCGAGAGAGACAGGGAGAGAGACAGAGAGAGAGAGAGACAGAGAGAGAGAGAGAGACAGGGAGAGAGAGACAGAGACAGGGAGAGAGAGAGAAAAGTTGCATCAGTTAGTGTGCAAGGGAGAGAGAGAGACCCAGAGAGAGAGCGACAGGGAGAGAGAGAGAGACAGGGAGAGAGAGAGAGAGAGAGACAGGGAGACAGAGTACATAATAGAACATAGAACATAGCACAGTACAGGCCCTTCGGCCCACGATGTTGTGCCGAACCTTTAACCTACTGTAAGATCAAACTACCTACATACCCTTCATTCTACTATCATCCATGTACCTATCCAAGAGTCGCTTACATGTCCCTAATGTATCTGCTTCTACTACCACCGCTGGCAGTACATTCCACGCACCCAGCACTCTCTGTATAAAGAACCTACCTCTGACATCTCCCCTAAACATTCCTCCAATCACCTTAAAATTATGTCCCATGGTGATAGCCCTTTCCACCCTGGGAAAAAGTATCTGACTATCCACTCTATCTAAGCCTCTCATCATCTTGTACCCCTCTTTCAAGTCACCTCTCATCCTTCTTCACTCTAATGGGAAAAGCCCTAGTTCCCTCAACTTTTCTTCAGAAGACATGCCCTCCAGTCCAGGCAGCATCCTGGTAAATCTCCTCTGCACCCTCTCTAAAGCTTCCACATCCTTCCAAAATGAGGCGACCAGAACAGAACACAATATTCCAAGTGTGGTCAAACCAGGGCCTTATAGAGCTGCAGTATAACCTCGTGGCTCTTCAACACAATCCCCCTGTTAATGAAAGCCAACATCCCATACGCCTTCTTAACAACCCTGTCAAATTGGGTGGCAACTTTGAGCGATCTAAGGACATGGACCCCAAGATTCCTCTGTTCCTCCACATTGCCAAGAATCTTGTCTTTCAGCCTGTATTCTGCATTCAAATTTGACCTTCCAAAATGAAGCACTTCACACTTTTCCAGGTTGAACTCCACCTGCCACTTCTCAGCCCAGCTCTGCATCCTGTCAATGTCCCGTTGCAACCGACAACAGCCCTCCACACTGTTCACAACTCCAGCAACCTTTGTGTCATCGGCAGACTTGCGAACCCAACCTTCCACTTCCTCATCCAAGTCATTTATAAAAATCACAAAGAGCAGAGGTCCCAGAACAGATCCCTGTGGAACACCACTGGTCACCGAGCTCCAGGCTGAATACTTTCTATCTACTACCACCCTCTGACTTCTATGGGCCAGCAAATTCTGTATCCAGACAGCCAAATTTCCCTGTATCCCATGCCTCCTTACTTTCTGAATGAGCCTGCCATGGGGAGCCTTATCAAACGCCTTGCTAAAATCCATATACACCACATCCACTGCTCTTCCTTCATCAATGTGTTTTGTCACATCCTCAAAGAATTCAATAAGGCTTGTGAGGCATGACCTGCCCCTCACAAAGCCATGCTGACGATCTCTAATCAAACTATGCTTTTCTAAATAATCATAAATCCTGTCTCTCAGAATCCTCTCCAATAATTTGCACACCACCGATGTAAGACTGACTGGTCTGTAATTCCCAGGGTTATCCCTATTCCCTTTCTTGAACAAGGGAACAACATTTGCCACCCTCCAATCATCTGGTACTACTCCAGTGGACAGTGAGGATGCAAAGATCATCGCCAAAGGCGCGGCAATCTCTTCCCTCATTTCCCGTAATATCCTTGGGTATATCCTGTCTGGCCCCGGTGACTTATCTGTCCTCATATCATTCAAAATTTCCAGCACATCCTCCCTCTTAACCTCAACCTGTTCAAGCATTAGATTAGAGATACAGCACTGAAGCAGGCCCTTCGGCCCACCGAGTCTGTGCCGAACATCAACCACCCATTTATACTAATCCTACACTAATCCCATATTCCTACCAAACATCCCCACCTGTCCCTATATTCCCCTACCACCTACCTATACTAGTGACAATTTATCATGGCCAATTTACCTATCAACCTGCAAGTCTTTTGGCTTGTGGGAGGAAACCGGAGCACCCGGAGAAAACCCACGCAGACACAGGGAGAACTTGCAAACTCCACACAGGCAGTACCCAGAATCGAACCCGGGTCCCTGGAGCTGTGAGGCTGCGGTGCTAACCACTGCGCCACTGTGCCACATATCAGCCTGTTCCACGCTGTCCTCACAAACGACCAGGTCCCTCGCACTAGTGAATACTGAAGCAAAGTATTCATTTAGGACCTCCCCTAACTCCTCCAACTCCAGGCACAAGTTCCCTCCACTATCCCTGATCGGCCCTCCCCTCACTCTGGCCATCCTCTTGTTCCTCACATGAGTGCAGAACGCCTTGGGATTTTCCTTAACCCGACCCGCCAAGACTTTTTCATGTCCCCTTCTAGCTCTCCTCAGTCCATTCTTCAGTTCCTTCCTGGCTACCTTGTAACCCTCTGGAGCCCTGTCTGATCCTTGCTTCCTCAACCTTAAGTAAGCTTCCTTCTTCCTCTTGACTAGCTGTTCCATATCCCTTGTCATCCAAGGTTCCTTCACCCTACCATCCCTTCCCTGCCTCATCGGGACAAACCTATCCAGCAGTCACAGCAAGAGCTCCCTAAACAACCTCCACATTTCTGTCGTGCATTTCCCTGAGAACATCTGTTCCCAATTTAAGCTCCCCAGTTCCTGCCTAATAGCATTGTAATTTCCCCTCCCCCATATAAATATTTTCCCATCCCGTCTGCTCCTGTCCCTCTCCATGACTATATCAAAGGTCAGGGAGTTGTGATCACTATCACCTAAATGCTCTCCACCGAGAGATCTGCCACCTGGCCTGGTTCGTTGCCAAGCACCAAATCCAACATCGCCTCCCCTCTAGTCGGCCTATCTACATATTGAGTCAGGAAACCCTTACTGGACACACCTGACAAAATCTGCTCCATCCAAACTATTTGCAGAAAGGAGGTTCCAATCAATATTAGGGAAGTTGAAGTCACCCATGACAACAACCCTGTTACTTCTGCACCTTTCCAAAATATGCCTCCCAATCTGTTCCTCCGTGTCTCTGTTGCTATTGGGGGGTCGATAGAAAACTCCCAACAAAGTGACTGCTCCTTTCCTGTTTCTGACTTCCACACATACTGACTCAGTAGACAAACCCTCCTCGACGACCTCCCTTTCTGCAGCTGTGATACTATCCCTGATTAACAATGCCACTCCCCCACCTCTTTTACCTCCCTCCCTATTCCTTTTGAAACATCTCAACCCCGGAACATCCAACATCCATTCCTGCCCCTGTGATATCCAAGTCTCCGTAATGGCCACAACATCGCAGCTCCAAGTACTGACCCATGATCTAAGTTCATCACCCTTCTTCCTGACACTTCTTGCATTAAAATAGACACACTTCAACCCATCATACTGGCTGCACCTTTGCCCTGTCAACTGTCTAACCTTCCTCACAGACTCTCTGCACTCTGTAGCTGCCTGTTCAACAGCTACCCCATCCACTGATCCGTGTCTCCGGTTCCCATCCCCCTGCCAAACTAGTTTAAACTCTCCCGAAGAGCTCTAGCAAACCTCCCGCCCAGGATATTGGTGCCCCTCCAGTTCAGATGCAACCCGTCCTTCTTGTACAGGCCCCACCTTCCCCAGAAGGTATCCCAATGATCCACATATCTGAAGCCCTCCCTCCTGCACCAGTTCTGTAGCCACGTGTTCAGCTGCACTCGCTCTCTGTTTCTCGCCTCACTCACACGTGGCACCGGTATCAATCCTGAGATTACTACTCTGCCCGTCCTGCCTTTTAGCTTCCAACCTAACTCCCTATATTCGCTTTTCAGGTCCTCATCACTTTTCCTAGCTATGTCATTGGTCCCCCTTAAGCATCCTGTCGAGTCGATCCAAGCCATCCCTGACCCTGGCACCCGGGAGGCAACATACCATCCGGGAGTCTCATTCACGACCACATAATCTCCTGTCTGTTCCTCTAACCATTGAATCTCCTATCACTACCACTCTCCTATTCTCCCCCCTTCCCTTCTGAGCCACTGAGCCAGGCTCATTGCCAGAGACCTGGCCACTGTGTCTTTCCCCTGGTAGGTAGTCCCCCACCACCCACCAACCCCCACACCCCGCAACAGTTTACAAAACGGTATACTTATTATTGAGGGGACCGGCCACAGGGGATGCACCTATTCCCTTTCCCTCCCCTGACGGTCACCCAGCTACCTTTATCCTGTAACTTAGGTGTCACTACTTCCCTACAACTGCTCTCTATCATCCCCACAGCATCCCGAATGATCCGAAGTTCATCCAGATCCAACTCCAGTTCCCTAAAGCGGTCTGTGAGGAGATGGAGTTGGGTGAACTTCTCACAGGTGAAGTCAGCAGGGACACAAGTGGTGACCCTTACCGCCCACATCCTGCAAGAGGAGCATGCAACTGCCCTAGCTTCCATCCCCTCTGCTCCAAATTGACAACAGAGATTTTTAAAAATGAAAGAAGTAAAGGAAAACCTTACCTTACCAATCCCTCCACACAAGAGTCCTTTTTTTTTGGTTAGAGGTGGAGGATGGGTGGGAGACACGACACGTTTAGTGTTTCGGGTATAGCCACTGCCCGAATATATAAGTTCACTTACCCAGCAGTCCCCGTGTCCGCGTCCGCTGAATCACGAGGTAAGTTCTTTCTAGCTTAACTTACCTTCCCGGCTGCCCCCTGGCTCGTGCTCTCACCGCTCCCGCTGCTCAAATGGAAATTGCCCTTGAGAAGGTGGTGTTGAGCCTTCTTCTTGAACTGCTGCAGTCCATGTGGGGTAGGTGCACCCACAGTGCTGTTAGAAAGGGAGATCCAGGATTTTGACCCAGTCACAGTGAAGGAGCAGCGAGAAAGTTCCAAATCAGGATGGTGTGCGACTTCAGGGAAACGTGCAGGTGGTGGTGTTCCCATACGTGTTTCCTATTTGTTTGCTCTCTATCTCCCCCTCCTTCTTTCTAGACCTCCCTGCCCTCCAGTCCCTCTCTGTCATGAGAACCGAAGAACAGAAGGAAGTGGGTGCAGGAACAGAGAGACCTGGGGATGTCTGTGCACAAATTGAAGGTGGCAGGGCTAGTTGAGAAAGTGGTTAAAAGGCATATGGGATCCCAGGCTTTGAAATAGAGGCTTCGAGTAAAAAAGCAAGGAGGTTATGATGAAGTTTTATAAAATACTGCTTCATCCTCAACTAGTATTGTGTTCAATTCTGGACACTGTACTTTAGGAAGGATGTGGGGGCTTTAAAGAGGATGCAGAAAAGATTCACGAGCAAGGTTCCATGGATGAGGGACTTCCGTTACGTGAATAGATTGGAGAAACTGGGGTTGTTCTCCATCGAGATGAGAATCTTGAGATTAGATTTGATAGAGGTGTTCAAAATCATGAGGGGTCCGGACAGAGTAGATGCAGGAGTTGGAATGCAGCACTTAGGACATTGCAGACCCATTTCTGTTGAGTGTTTACTTAAACAAGTGAATTGACCATTTAATATTTTTAACTTACTTAACCCCTGTGTTCCCACAAAGATCAAGTTAGCAAATTCAACGGTGGCCACTTTGACTTCATCCCATCGTGTCTTATGCACATTCTCACAGGACAGCAGGTATAACTGTAGTCATAGAATTCAGCTGAAAATTGATCAGTTGTATTATTATTTCAGTCCATATTTACAGTACACACGGTACCTTACTGTTGTAATCAAGTCATATAGTATCTATTCATCCCATTGGGGCAAAATTGCACTGGCTCAACATTCACACCAAATACTGAAGCATTCCACAATGCGAGACTCACAAGTTCAACACAAGTTTCCTTTGCTGAGTCTCACTGGCCTGTTCTGATTCTCTGTGGGATTACTGATGCTTATCCTCCATATGAGCAGTCATCCTAATCCCGTGTGCCTGTCCTGCTCCCAAACCCGTCATCCGCTTACATTAAGGCAAGTGATACAGGAGTGTCTCAGTGACTGAGGCAGGTGAGTCTTGAGGCTGAGCGGGGCACAGTGAGTGACCCGGGTTAATCCGACACTCCAGGGAATGTTTAAATGGAACTTTACTTTGTATGTAAGCCATGCTGTACCTTCTCTCAGATTGTTCGATGGGGCAGCGCAGACGAGGAGAGTTATTCCTTACCCATTTTAAATATGGAGAAGTGAATATCCAAGAGATTGTTTTAAATGTGATGAGGGTTTCTGCCTCTACCTCCCTTTCAGGCAGTGAGTTCCAGCCACCTACCAGCCACTGGGTGAAGAAACTATTGATGTGTTTCGTTCAGTTAAGTTTGATGTCAATGTTTCCCCAGGATGTTGACGCTGGGGGATTCAGCGATGGGATAATGCTTTGAATGCCAAGGGGAGGTGTTTGGATTCTCTCTTGATGCAGATGGTCATTGCCTGGCACTTGTGTGATGTGAATGTTCCTTGCCACTGGTTGGCCCAAACCGGAATGTTGTCCGGGTCTTGGTGCATGTCGCTCTGGAAGGCAAAATACTGTGGATGCTGGAAATCTGGAAAGCATCGAGCTGAATCACTAACTCTGTTTTTCTCTCCACAGATGCTGCCTGACCTGCTCAGTATATCCAGCATTTTCTGCTGGGATCTCAGCTGAAGATGGTTGGACTGGGAACACTACCCTGATAAACTCCTGCAGTGAAGGCCTGGGACTGAGATGATTGACTTCCAACAACCACAACAATCTTCGCTTGTGCTCGGTATGATTCCAACCATTGGAGAGTTTTCCCACGATTCCCACTGACTTCAGTTTTACTCGGGCTCCTCGATGCCATACTCAGTCAAACGCGGCCTTGATGTTCAGGTCAGTCACTCTTCCCAGTAGCAGACAGGAGTGAATCCTTCCCTTTGACCCATTGTGTACTGAACATGCTCTGCTTCTTCACAGCCTGATACAGGACTGTACACGGCCGATTAATGTAGCCCATTAAACACTCCCAGAGCAGCTTAAGCACAGATTACGCACAGAGTACAGTTCCTTCAACATTCTCTCTCTGTCTCTACCTCCTGCAATCTCTGACATTAGAAGAGAGACAGAGGGAGAGAGGGTTAGATATGAAGGCAGAGACAGGGCTGTAGAGAGGGAGAAAGTTGGAGAGAGAGGTTGTTGCAGTGGACTGAAAGGGAGAATGTAAGACATATTAATTTGATTTAATCCTGAACTGCTGTGTGTTATTACAATTAGGTATGGAGAGAAAAAAAACATAAGGAGAGGGAGAAATATAGATAAAGTCGGGGCCCAGGTGGAAACTTTTGATGATCCATAAGGAATAGCCTCCAATTTAAACAACCAGCAAGCTATTCCACAGTGGGAGCCATCACAGCATCGTGATATTGTTTGTGGAAATTTCATGCTGGATTATTGGTTAATTTTTGAACCCGTGATTCATAGATTCTTGTTAACCAACGATATTAAGAGAAAAGGGGCAAAGGCAGGATCTCTGGTGTTAGTTAGATCACAGATCAGCCCTCATCTCATTGAATGCCGGAATAGAATTGTGGGGTGAAATTGCATCCTCCTCTTCCAATATACCTTTAGTCACCCTGTCAGTCTATTTCTCTCTGTCTCTCTCTCTCTCTGCCTCTCTGTGTCTGTTTCAGACAGTGTGGAGTGAGATTCACTCTGCATCCACCCCATGTTGTTCCAGCCCTGGGAGTGAGTGATGGGACAGCATAGACGGAAATTTGCTCTGTGTCAAACCCAACATTATGCTTGGCTTGGAAATGTTTAATGCGACAGTGTAGCTGGAGCTTTACTGTGTATCCCTGGAATTTGGAAGGTTATGGGATGATTTGATGAATGTTTTCAAGATAATAAGGGAAACTGATAGGGTGGACAGAGAGTACCAATTCCCACTGGTTGCGGAGTCTTGAACTTGGGGGCATTGTCTAAAAATATAAACGTAGTCTAAAAATCTTTCAGGATTGAAATGAAGAAACACTTCAACACACCAGGTGTGATATCAGTTTGGAACTCTCTTCCACAATCAACAATTGATGCTGAGCCACTTGTTAATGTTTAAACCTGGGTTTGATAGATTTTTGCCAACCAAACGTATTAAGGGGCAAAGATAGGTACATGGAATTAGATCACACATCAGCCATGAGCTCAGTGAATGGCAGAAGAGGGTTGAGGGGACAAATGGCCTCCTCCTCTTACTCTGTCGAACGACCTATATCCTGCTATCACTCTCTGTGCATTGGTCTGTGTCTCTCTTTGGTTCTCTTTCTGTCTGTCTGCCTCTCTAACTCTCCTCTTCAAACATCTGTGGAAATCCACAAACATTAGTCAGCCATTTTAGGTTGGTTTTCGGTGGCCATTTTATGTTCCCACAACACCGGTGCATTTGTTGCAGAGACGGACTCCTCACCAATGTGAGGTTAGTGCTTAAAATGTGACAGAGACACAGACATGAGAGACACTGAAACACACAGTACTAGAAAGGAATCAATCTTTCCCTTATGCTCAGTAATTTGTCCTCCACTGTGATTAGACTGGGTATTCTGTAATTACTCAGTCTATTACTTTCTCCCTTGTTCATCAACAGTACAACATTAGCAGTCCTCCAGTCCTCTGGAACCACGCCTGTAACCAGAGAGGATTGGAAAATGATGGTCAGAGCCTCTGCTGTTTCCTCCCTTGCATCTCTTCACTGTCTGAGCCTGGTGAATTATCAGCTTTCCAAGATGCGAAACCCCATAATATTTCCTTTCTCATTGTTTATCCCATTCAATATTTCAAACCCCTCCTCCTTGACTACAATGTTTGCTTCTTTCCCTCTTTTGTGAAGACAGTCACAAATGCATTCATTAAGAACTATGCCTGCATCTTCTGCCTCCACTGGTAGGAAAAAGGAGTAGAGACCGTGGTACAGTGATATTCCCCATGGGTTTGCATTAGGACCACTGATCTGTTTGATATATATTAATGACTTAGACTTGGGTATACAGGGCATAACTTCAACATTGTGCCATCTGCAATGTAATAAACAGGGAAGGGAATAGTAGCAGACTTCAGGAGGATAGAGGCCGTCTGGTAAAATGGTCAGACATATGGCAGGTAAAACAGATAGCAGAGAAGTGTAAAATGATGCATTTTGGAAGGAAGGCTGAGGAGAAGCGCTATAAATTGAAACGCTGAATGTTAAAATGGGTGCAGGGGCACAGAGATCTGGGATTTCACTTGTGTCACTTTTTATATCTTAAAGATTCAGTTTGGGGCTTGGAATCCTGTCAGTTGAATTTAGCTTCATCCTGAAAAGTGTTAGCAGACATGTTGGGAAATGTGTCAAAAGCTGTTTCCATTCATACATTCCTGTATTGTGGAAATGCGAGCTATCTTTGCAGAGACAGGAAATAGGTGTGTTTGAATGGACCTGCAGGTTTTGGTTGATGCGAGAAGGTGAGAATTTGAATTGTGTCCCTTGCAGATACACAGATTTGAAGGTATTTACAGAACACCACATGAAGTAGTTTACCAATGTCTGACAAATTTCAAAGTCTTCAGACACATGGAAGAAGAGGAGAAGGGGACAATATACAAAACCCGAGACAGTCAGGCAATGGCAGTAGTGTAATGAATCTCTCTTGATAAGTTTTAATTTGATGTCCTGAGTTGAGGATTGAAAAAGCAGTAGTTCAAATCCCACACTGGGCTGTTGTGAATTTGAAGTCTGGTTTTTCTGCAAACTAACATAAATCTGGAATTTAAAAACCTCAAGGATGGAATGATTCACTCCTATCTAATAGTGCAAAGTCCGTCTGTGTCTCAGTTTTGCTGTAGTTATTAACGATTTACAATGGTGGGGTAGAATGCAACATAACCCGGCGGAGCAGCAGGAGAAGGTAGCGACTCTTCGGTGGGTGAGTGAAGGCATCAGGAGCTGTGTTTTAAAAGTAAGTACTTACTGTTTTACTTACTGTTTTCCTTGTCTTTGAGTTTCTTTTGGCGCCGGAGGAACCGGAAGCTGGTCGGCAGCGAGGACTCCTGGGTAGGTATTTTCCTTAAAGGTGCGGAACAACCCTGGGAATTACAGGCCAGTTAGTCTTACTTCGGTGGTAGGCAAGTTGATGGAAAAGGTGCTGAGGGATAGGATTTCTGAGCATCTGGAAAGACACTGCTTGATTCGGGACAGTCAGCACGGTTTTGTGAGGGGTAGGTCTTGCCTCACAAGCCTGATTGAATTCTTTGAGCAGGTGACCAAGCAAGTGGATGAGGGTAAACCAGTGGATGTGGTGTACATGGATTTTAGTAAGGCATTTGATAAGGTCCCCCATGGTAGACTTATGGAGAAAGTCAGGAGGCATGGGATAGTGGGGAATGTGGCCAGTTGGATTAAGAATTGGCTAACTGATAGAAGGCAGAGAGTGGTCTTAGATGGTAAATACTCAGCCTGGAGCCCAGTTACCAGTGGCGTGCCGCAGGGATCAGTTCTGGGTCCTCTCCTGTTTGTGATTTTTATTAACGACTTGGATGAGGAAGTCGAAGGGTGGGTCAGTAAATTTGCAGATGATACAAAGGTTGGTGGAGTTGTGGATACCGAGGAGGGCTATTGTCGTCTGCAAAGGGACTTGGATAGGTTGCAGTGCTGGGCTGAAAAGTGGCAGATGGAGTTTAACCCTGAAAAGTGTGAGGTCGTCCATTTTGGAAGGACAAACATGAATGCAAAATACTGGGTTAACGGTAGGGTTCTTGGGCATGTGGAGGAGCAGAGAGACCTTGGGGTCTATGTGCATAGATCATTGAAAGTTGCAACTCAAGTGGATAGGGCTGTGAAGAAGGCATATGGGGTGTTAGCGTTCATTAGCAGAGGGATTGAATTTAAGAGCCGTGAGGTGATGATGCAGCTGTACAGGACCTTGGTAAGGCCTCATTTGGAGTACTGTGTGCAGTTCTGGTCGCCTCATTTTAGGAAGGATGTGGAAGCCTTGGAGAGGGTGCAGAGGAGATTTACCAGGATGTTGCCTGGAATGGAGAATAAGTCTTACGAGGAAAGGCTGAACATTCTAGGCCTCTTCTCATTAGAAAGGAGAAGGATGAGGGGTGACATGATAGAGGTTTATAAGATGATCAGGGGAATAGATAGGGTAGACAGTCAGAAACTTTTTCCCCGGGTGGAGCAAAGCGTTACAAGGGGTCATAAATTTAAGGTGAAGGGTGGGAGATATAAGGGGGATGTCAGGGGAAGGTTCTTTACCCAGAGAGTGGTCGAGGCATGGAATGCCTTGCCCGGGGAAGTTGTTGAGTCAGAAACTTTAGGGACTTTCAAAAGGCTTTTGGATAGGTATATGGATAAAGGAGAATGATGGGGTATAGATTAAATTGTCCTTGACAGAGGACAAAGGATCGGCACAACATTGTGGGCCGAAGGGCCTGTTCTGTGCTGTATGTTCTATGTTCTATGTTATGTTCTATAACCAATTTGCAAATGACAGCAAAGTAGGCAGCATTGTAAGCAGTGCAGCTGGAAGCGTCAAACTGCAAAGAGATATTAATATCTGAAGTGAATGGACAAAACTGTGGTAGATAGATTTCAATGTCAGCAAAAAAGACTGAACCAGAGTACTTTACTTTGAATACTGTCATGGCTGATCATCCACTTCAATGTCTTTTTCCCACACTATCACCATATCCCTTTCTGTCAGTGGTATTTAGAAATCTGTCAATCTGTGCTTTAAACATACTCAATGACTGAGCTTCCACAGCCCTCTGGAGTAGAGAATTCCAAAGATTCACAAACGTCTGAGTAAAGACATTTCTCCTCACCTCTGTCCTAAGTGGCTTCCCCCTTATTTTGAAATTGTGTCCCCTGGTTTTAGACTCCTCAACCAGGAGAAACATCTAACCTACATCCACCCTGTCTATCGCTTAAAGTACTTGTTGGTTTCAATGAGATCACTCCTCGTTCTTCGAAACTCTAGAGAACACAGGCGTAGTTTCCCCAATCTCTCTTCATAGGACAGTGCCATCCTCCCGGCAACAAGTGTGGTAAACATTCGTTGCACTCGTTCGATGGCAATACTATCCTTCGTAACGTAAGGGGACCAAAAATGCACTCAGTACTCCAGGTGCGGTCTAAACAAGGTTCAATATGATTGAAGCAAGACTTCACTACTCCTGTACTCAAGTCCTCTTGTGATAAAGCCGAACATACCATTAGCCTTCGTAATTGCATTCTGCACCTGCATGTTAGCTTTCAGTGACGTATTGACGGGGACACCAAGGTCACTTTGTACATCTACACTTTCTAATCTCTTACCATTTAAAAAATACTCTGCACATCTGTATTTCCTTCCAAAATGGATAACCTCTCATTTATCCCACATTATATTCCATCTACCACATTCTTGCCCATTCACTAAGTCTGTCCAAATCCCCTTGAAGCTGCTTTGTATCTTCTTCACAACACACATTCCCAATTTATGTCATCGGAGAACTTGGGAATATTACATTTGGTCCCCACATCCAAATCATTGAAGTATATTGTGAACATCTGGGGCCCAAGTCCTGATCCTTGTGGTCACAGCCTGCCAATGTGAGAATGACCTGTTTATTCCTACTCTCTGTTTTCTGCCTGTTAACCAATCCTGAATCCATGCCAGTATATTACCTCCTGTCCCATGTGCTTTAATTTTGCTTACCAATCTCCTGTGGGAGACTTTATCAAAAGCCTTCTGAAAATCCAAGTACACCAAGTCCACCTTTATTAATTCTGTTAGTAACATCCTCAAAAAACTCCAATGGGTTCGTCAAACATGATTTCCCATTCATAAATCCATGCTGACTATGCCCAATCAGATCATTATTATCCAAGTATCCATTTATCACATCCTTTAGAAGAGATTCTAGCCTTTTCCCAATGCTTGATGTAAGGCTAACGGGTCTGTAATTCCCTGTTTCCTCTCTCCCTCCCTTCTTAAATAGTGGGCTGACGTTTGCTACCTTCCAATCTGCAGGATCCGTTCCAGAAACTATAGAATTTCGGAAGATGATCACCAATGCATCCACTATCTCCATAGCTACCTCTTTCAACACTGTGGGGTGTAGAATATCAGGTCCTGGCAACTTCTCAACCTGTAGCCCCATTAATGTCTCCAATACAACCTTGTTATTTATACTAATTTCCTTCAATTCCTCATGCCCCCTGATCCATTGGATCTCTAATTCTGGGAGATTTCTTGTTTCTTCCTCAGTGAAGACAGAGACAACGTCATCATTTAGCTTCACTGCCATTTCTCTATTCCCCATTATAAACTCTCCTGACTCTGCCTGTAATGGACCCACATTTGTCTCAGCCAAACAATTCCTTTTTATGTCCCTATTAAAACTTTTACAGTCCGTTTTTATGTTGTTATGTTTGGGGGAGTCTGGGACTAGTGATCATAGTCTCAAAATTAGAGGCAGACCTTTCAGGAGTGAAGTTAGGAAACACCTCAACAGACTAAAGGTGGTGTTAATTTGGAACTGTCTCCTGTGAATCACCATTGATGCTAAATCAATTGTTCAATTTTAAATCTAAGATTGACCCTCGCGAATGTCTTTTGGAAATTGAAATATTATTCTGTCATTCTCTGTCCCTTGGGCAGTCTGTTTGTGTGTGTGGCTGTGCATGTGCATCTCTTTGTGTGTCTGTGTTTCGGTGTGTGTTTTGCTGTGTGCGTGTGTGTCTCTGTGTGTGTGTGTGTGTTTCTCTGCGTGTGTGTGTGTGTGTGTGTGTCTGTCTGTGTCTTTTCCTGTTTCTCTCTCCTCTCTGAGAACCTCAGTAAAAGTCCACATACATCAATTTGCCATTTTAAGTTGGCTGCTTTTGGTGATACCACAACTGCAGAGGGTGCACTTCCTTCTGCAGGCTGGTAAGAAATCCATATCCCGCTCTTTAACGGCATATTCTGTCTGCTTTGTATACTGTAATTGATTAATCCCTAATAATTGATCATGTCCTACGAGGAAAGATTGGGGGAGCTACGGCTTTTCTTAATGGAGCAAAGAAGGATGAGAGGTGACTTGATAGAGGGGTACAAGATGATGAGTGGTACAGATAGAGTGGATAGCCAGAGACTTTTTCCCAGGGTGGAAAGGGCTATCACGAGGGGGCATAATTTTAAGGTGATTGGAGGAAGGTTTCGGGGAGATGTCAGAGGTAGGTTCTTTCCACAGAGAGTGGTGGGTGCGTGGAATGCGCTGCCAGCGGTGATAGTAGAAGCAGGTACATTAGGGGCATTTAAGCGACTCTTGGATAGGTACATGGATGATAGTAGAATGAAGGGTATGTAGGTAGTTTGATCTTAGAGTAGGTTAAAGATTCGGCACAACATCGTGGGTCGAAGGGCCTGTACTGTGCTGTACTGTTCTCTGTTCAATGTTCTAAATCTGACATTGCTTACTGTTTGAAAGTCTCAAGGTTTACTTTCCTCCCAGGGCTGATTAAAAGTTCGAGTTTACCTCAGTGTTTTGGAAATATCAAACCCTGATCCCACACCCAGCAAAGTAATTTACATGATGGGACGGTGCAAGTATTGTTGTACTCAGAACGCACGGTACCTTCATGTTGCAATAAGATGTTATAATCTCTGTTCAGATAACTCTCATCCCACAGGGGCAAAATTTCACTGGGTCAACATTCTGACCAAACACTAAAACATTACAGAAAGCGAGGCTCACAAATTCAACACAAGTTTCCTTTTCTGAGTCTCGCTGGTCTGTTCTGATTTTCTGTTGGGTGACATCAGCCTCGATTTTGTGTTCAGACCTGAAGCCACAGTGCTAACCACTGCGCCACTTTGCCGCCCTTTCTTGCAGTTCGACAGTGCAATGTGCTTAGCGGCTATGACAGGGTCCAGAGATTGAAATCAGTCTGCATTCTGCTTCTCACGTTTGCCATAAATGGTCATTGCTGAGTCATAGATGGCGTCTCTATTGTGAGCACACTTGATCTCTGCATTCCATGTAGGAGTGTTTTGAAGGGCTTTTTCAAGTGAATTTAGAAACTTGTGTAACAGCTGCAGATAAGATATTCTGCGGTGTTGATTTGCGGGTGGGGGGGGTGGGGTGGGGTGGGGTCTTCTGCGTGGAGTGATGTAACTTCTTTGGTTTGAGTCTACCTTTGCTGCACACCAGGGAGTGGTCTGTGTCACAGTCTGCACTGTGGAAGCTCGCCTTTTGATGATGATGTCCAGCTGGTGCCAACGATGTGATCTTGGGTACCTTCATGAAATCTGGTGTAAACCGTAGCGCGGAGTCAACTCCCCCTTGTCCCCTTTATTCCCTTTACCCACTTGATCCTGGCCGTCACGTGGGACTAGGTCCTCTTAATTCAGGCTCAGGCTGGGTGTTTGCGATATCGGGTTACAGGAGAGCCACCCTCCATCAAATGCACCGGCTACAGTTAATGGCTTAGTGCAACGAGGAGGAAACTCACTCCTTTCTTTATCTATCAATTTATTTTATTCACGTTGTTGTACAATGTAAGAACAAGGCTTATATACTTGGTTAGACAAAAGCATGCAACTCAAACTGGGTTATACAGTTAGTAACAAAGCTAGCTAGAATTGATAAGCACACCCAGTAGGTTCCTCTGACCTTTCCCTGACCTAGTCACAGAAAACAAAGGATAATACCCGAAAACGCCAGGCGTTCCATTCTCTCTCTCTTTTACGTCGTCGCCGCATTGCTCACGGAGGGTCTTCGAATGGTTGGTCTCCGGAGTTTATTGCTGGCTCTATGCCCGAGAATTTCTATACTTATTCTCCTTCTTTTCTCTCCAAAGCTGAGCTGTCTCTTTCTGGTTGGTTTAAGCCTGCTCACCTCGTTCATATCTTCTCCTAATTGGCGGAGGCCCAAAGAGCCTGGTATCACACCGTGTCCAAATAAGGCTCTTTTCCTTTGATCTCTCCTTTGTTTTGTCACATAAATTAATTAGTTCAAACTGTTTTTACCAGCACAGGCCAGGTTAGTATACCTGAGCTCCAGGTTAGTATAATTCACAAACAATCCAGCAGTTTGTAACAAACTCTGTATTTCTCGTAGCCCCTGACCAACACTGGTGACAGGGTATAGTGTGAAAGAAAGAGTTGGTGATGCAGCGGTTTTGATTGGTACGCAACTCCAGCAGTCTCTGTCCATTCTCATCCATCCTTCCAATGCCATAGCGTCCAAGGCAGGAGGGCCATGTGTCATGGTCAGCCCCAACCCTGGCATTAAAGTCCCCCAGCAGGAACAAATGTTCGATATTGGGAATGCTGCTAATTATATTATGGAGTTCCTCAAAGAACTGGTCTTTTACTTCATGTGTGGAGCAGAGTGTTGGAGCATAGATGCTGAGTAAGTGTTCTGGACCAGAGGTGCTGAGCCGTCGGAAACAGTAGGCATTCCGAGCCATTTGAGGGAGGCTCTATCATGCTGAGCAATGAGTTTCTGATGGTGAAGCCCACTGCATGCTGTCTTGGTTCTTCGGGATCCCTACCCTGCCAGTAGAAGGTGTAGTTTGTCTTGCTCTCTTTGAGATCCGCTGACAGGGAGGCGTGTCTCATGAAGTGCTGCAAAGTCCACATTGCGTCTACTGAGCTCGTTGTTAATGATGGTGGTCTTCCGAGAATCGTTGATTTGTGTAAGATCATCCAACAAGCCGGGACACAAAGTTCTGACGTTCCAGCTTGCAAAATGAAGACTTGGTACCTTCTTTACTGTTTTTGTCTTGCTGTGTGGTGCAGTGGTACAGTCCACTTGTCGGGCACCTTTACTCTGCATCTAACCCCACACTGTACCTGCCCAGGAAGTGGAACAGAGAAGATGGAGATTTACTCTATCGCTGACTATGGGCTGCACTCGGCTTGGCAGTATTTTTTGGGACACTGTAGATGGAGCTGTACTCTAAATAGCTGGAATTTACAAGATAATAATGGAACTAAGGGTCGATAGAGAGAAACCCTTCTCATTGGCTGGGGGAGTCTTCGACCAGGGGCACAGTCTAAAAATCGAACATTATTCTAAAACACTTTCAAGAGTGAATTTAAAAATATTTCCACACACAAAGGGTGGTAGAAGCTTGGAACTGTCTTCCACAAGTGACTCTTCCCTATCCCTATCTCTGTAGTCTCCTCCAGCTCCACAATCCTCTAATATCTGCGATCCGCTAATTCTGTCCTTTTGAGCAGCCCCAATTTTAATCGTCCCACCATTCATAGCCGTGCCTTCCAGCTGCCAAAGCCCTAACTCTGGAATTCCTTTCATACTCCTCTCCGTCTCACGACCTGTTTTCCTCTTTGATGACGCTCCCTCAGACCAACCTATTTGACCAAGTTTTTGGTCGTCTCGTCTAATATATCCTTAAGTGACTCAGTGTCAAATTTTAATTTTCTTTATTTATTTGTTGGATCTGTGCATTACTGGCGAGACCGGCATTTATTGCCCATCTCTAATCACTCTTGAGAAAGTGATGGTTAATCTCCTTCTCAAACCACTGCAGTTTATGTCATGTCGGTACACCCACAGTGCTGTTAGAAGACAGTTCCAGGATTTTCACCCAGTGACAGTGAAGGAGCAGTGATCTCTTTGCTAGTCAGGATGGAGTGTGACTTGAAGGGAAACTTGCAGTTGGTCCTGTTCCCATGTGTTTTTTCACTCTCTATCCTCCTCCTTCTCATACTATTCTCCCTAGTCTCTTTGCCTATCTCTCTCTGTCTCTCGCCCTCTCTATCTCTCTTTCTCCAACTCTGTCCATGACATTATCTGTGTCTCTCTCACACTATCTCTCACTCTCCCTCTTTTAATCACTCTCTCCTTCCCTCTCTCCTTGGACAACCATGCTTTTAGTCATTTTGTGGTTAATTTCGAACCTGTAACTCTTGCCCTTGCTGGGAAGGTCACTGTAGTTTGAAAATATCAAACATAGATCCAATACTCACCCTAAAACACTCACACAAAAGCCCCAATAATGAACTTAACAGAACCTGGGGATTATTACTAAGGTTCTGTCAAGCTGTCCTTACACCCTGTCTCCCTTCTTCTCTGCTTGTAAAGGGTATCAGTTTTTTAAAAATAATATTTTTTCAACAGCAGGGGCGGCACAGTGGCGCAGTGGTTAGCACTGCAGCCTCGCAGCTCCAGGGACCCGGGTTCAATTCTGGGTACTGCCCTGTGTGGAGGTTGCAAGTTTTCCCTGTGTCTGCGTGGGTTTTCTCCGGGTGCTCCGGTTTCCTCCCACAGCCAAACGACTTGCAGGTGATCGGTAAATTGACCATTATAAAATGCCCCTAGTGTAGGTAGCGAATATGGGATTACTTTAGGGTTGGTATAGATGGGTGGTTGTTGGTCGGCACAGACCCGGTGAGCCGAAGGGCCTGTTTCCGTGCTGTATCTCTAAATAAATAAAAAATAAATAACATTATATGTAGAAGTAAATGAAACCTGTGGCTCAACATCAATAGCCATTTGTTTCAGAAAGTTCCAAACAAATATCACACCTGGTGTGTTGATATCTTTCTTCATTTCACTCCTAAAAGGTTTTTAGGCTATGTTTAGATTTTTAGACTATGCCCCAAAGCTCCTGACTCCGCAGCCAGTGGGAATAGTTACTCTCAGCAGACCTTATCATTTCCCCTTATTATCTTGAAAACAGTAATCAAATCACCCCTTAACCTTCTAAATTCCAGGGATATAGAGTAAATCTCCACCGACGATGTCCCAGTAAACACTCCCAAACCAGGCACAAAGGGAACACAGAGAGGGGAAACCTGGGGTGAGATACAGGGTAAAGACAGGGCCTATCATAGTATAAACATAGAAATGGTCTTATGCAGAACAAACTGACACTGGGTGAAACAAAGCAGAACCAGAGACAGTGTAACAAACCGAGACGTTGTCCAGTGCAGTAATAATGGAGGCAGGGTCTCGTGCTTTACGAGCAGAGGCAGGATCTAGTGCAGTAATAACTGAAATAGATTGTTGGTCTTAAACAGATGAAGACAAGGTCGCTAATCGTGGGGCTGTTTAATTGGGGGATGAAGGGACGGAGTGTAATGTATCCAGTTAGCTTCTAACACAAATTGAGGTGAGACAGTAAGCTGTGAGGAGGACACAGGGAGGGTATGGAGTATGGACTTGATTTGATTTAGATTTGATTTAGAAATACAGCACTGAAACAGGCCCTTCGGCCCACCCAGTCTGTGCCGACCATTAACTAACCCGACGCTAATCCCATATTCCTACCACATCCTCACCTGTCCCGATATTCCCCGACCACCTACCTATACTAGGGGCAATTTATAATGGCCAATTTACCAATCAACCTGCAAGTCTTTTGGCTGTGGGAGGAAACCGGAGCCCCTGGAGGAAACCCACGCTGGCACAGGGAGAACTTGCAAACTCCACACAAGCAGTATCCAGAATTGAAACCGGGTCGCTGGAGCTGTGAGGCTGCAGTGCTAACCACTGCACCATTGTGCCGCCCCATCACTTCTTCAGTGACTGAGCAAGAAAGTGGCTGATGGGATATACTGTGGTGAAAAGTCAGGTATTCAGATTGGCAGAAAGAAAAAGTAATTGACATTGAAATGATTGTCTTTTATTCAACACTGAGTGGAGTTTGCAAGTTCACCCTGTGTCTGCGTGGATTTTCTCCGGGTGCTCCGGTTTCCTCCCACAAGCCAAAAGACTTGCAGGTTGGTAGGTAAATTGGCCGTTATAAATTGGCATTAGTATAGGTAGGTGGTAGGGAAATAGAGGGACAGGTGGGGATGTGGTAGGAATACGGGATTAGTGTAGGATTAGTATAAATGGGTGGTTGATGGTCTGCACAGACTCGGTGGTCCGAAGGGCCTGCTTCAGTGCTGTATCACCAAACTAAGCATTATTTACATCAGAGTCAGATCTGCTGATGTAATATATTTGTTCAGGTGAGTGTAACTAATAACACTAATCAGGGGTATAACCCTGTCAGTGGAGACTTATTCCCTGTATAAATCAACACCCATTGGAATGGATCAGCTCATAGTGCTGGAGCTGTGGTTCCAGGCTAACAGAAGTCTCTGCTTCTCACAGAAATGGGATATTCAGTAATCCTTCAGATCGCATTCATTTATTATCCTGTACTTGCTGCAATTGGAGTTCCTGGTAAGACTGTACATCAGTTGACAATGGTGTAACTCGATGTTAACTGTGTTGCAGTACTTGGTATTATTTCTCACTGTGTGTTTTACACAGCCACCTGTTCTTTACCAGCAATTTACTGCTGGAATCTTCTCATTGTTTACTCTTTCAGTCTTGCAGGAGCTGCATTATATTTAATGGTATTGGTTTTAGTAACCCTGGCATAGTTACTGGATTATTGTGTCTATTTAATATATTTGAATCAGATGTCTCGGTTAAGATCAAGAAAAAGAGCATCAGGAGATTTTCACACTTTCGTGATGTGCAACTAACCGATCGTGCAATGTTTTTATGATTTTCTTTTTCGCTCTTTGACAACAAGACCTCCCACGGTATCAATGCTACAAGGAGGCAGCACAATATTCTCCCAACCCAATAACATGGTTCAGTTTAACAGGGATTTTAATGTATTTATTGGTTATCACTGTTATAAAATATACTGTGTATGTCTGACGCTGCTTCAGAGGTCTGACTACTGAACTGAGTTTGCTGCTGACTCTTTCACATCTCCTTCTCTGCTTCACCGTGTAGCCTTCACTGTCACTAAACTACATTGTAAAACAGATAGTATTGATGTGATGTTTTATTGCTTGACACTTCATCAGTTGGAATCAAGAGTCATTCCATTTATCTGCAGATTATCAGCTGCACCGCTGGTGTTGGTATTTTATTAATTTAGCAACCCCACATTCTGACGGTGTACTTTGTAATTCCAGCAGAATTAATTTCAATGATTGTGAGGTCTGTCTGGAAGAAGCTTTCGATTCTGTTTATTTCATGCATTGTGGATGAAGTGAAGAGTGTAGGTGAACAGGTGGAGATTTGTGTGCTCTGTTGGGACATGAAATTATTCATAGAGGTTTCACCAGTGAGCAAACTGACTCTGAGAATAGAATCATTGAACATGGGGCTGGTGAACAGAATACAGGCACAGAATGTGAGGAGCAAATCGCATGTGAAAAGTGGCATGAAGTAACAGTTTGCAAGGAGTGAGGAGTCCAGAGAGATAGGGAGAGCAACTTAGAAAAGGAGCAGGGAGAATGAAACAGAGGGAAAAAATGAACCAGAAGGAAAGTGAAACAGGAATAAACAGAGGTGTGAATAAATCACTAACATAAAGTGTTGGAATATCCAGAGTAATTAGTGGGAGAAACTGAGAGTTGAAGTTGTCAGTTGTCAGATTGTGTTAATTTTACTGTTGGACTTGGTCCTTCAGTGTTTATTTCTGTCACGTCCTCATTTTGTTTTGGAGAAAGTTCCTATTGCTTATCTATTGGCTGAATGGACATAATAAAATCAGTTCTTCACTGATGATAGTTCTTTATTTAAATACTGCACTTCAAAATCTCTGTTACCATTGCATTCAATAAAGAGCGAGGCTGATGTCAGAAATATATTTAAATTGACATTTAACTTACGGTGCAAATTTAAATGTATTGACTAAATTGTATAATCAATGAAATGTTTTCCAGCACCAATAACTACAGGTATTATTGTTTGAATGTATTAATTGAGTTGTGTTCCTGGGATCTATAAATTAGCTTTGCACGAACACTTTGCTGCAGTCTCTCCCTGTGAATCTCAGCCTGTCCTCTCACTGTATTGAATCCTCTGTTCATTGCTTCTTTTTCTCCACATTCCCAGAACATCTGATCCAGTCTCCTCTCCAGCTCTAACATGGCCTTTTCCTTCTCTGCCTCCCAATCACACTCCTTGTTCCACCTCCAGCTGCCTGTTCCAAATAAATTCCAACCCTCAAACTCACCGCAGCTGCTCTCAGACTTTTCCCACCTTGTACCAGCCACTGTCAACTCTCTGAACCCACAGAAACGAACCAGCTGCACATCCCGCTGTTCTCAAACCTTCCCGACCAGCAGTCTGGAGATAAATCCCCATTTAACTCACTGGATCCCATCTCTGTAAAACCCCTTTGCATGTCCCCACCGGTACTGCATCCTCACTCAGCACTTTCAGTTGCTCCAGTGCTGACCTTATTCGCTTTCTAGATCAATTCCCCAAAATTAATAATAATTGTGTTTCAAACATTTCACTGTGGCAAATAACTGCCCAGGTCAATAAATCAGTTTTACTGTTCAATGCAGCAACAAAACTGGAAATTTCAGCCCAGATCCTGTCAAACTGCTGCTTTGTCTCCAGGTTTGATCAGTAATTTCTCTGCTTCCTTTTCTCTCTCTTCCAGTTAACTTGGTGGCGATTGTGATCCTGTCCCGAGGAAAGTGCGGTCTCTCCAAATGTATCACTTTCTACCTGGTGGGAATGGCAGTGTCTGATCTCCTGGTTGTTATCTATGGTCCTATATTGTTGTGGATTGGTTTCATTTATTTCCCATATTCATTCCTGAGTATTACTCCTGTGTGTTCTCTCATGGCCGTTCTGTTTTTTGCAGCAACATTTATTTCTGTCTGGCTCACAGTCTCTTTCACCTTTGATCGATTTGTGGCCATTTGTTGTGAGAAGCTGAAAACAAAATATTGCACCAAGAAAACAGCAGCTGTGGTTGCAGGAACAGTGAGTGTGCTGGCCTGTTTAGAGAATGTCCCAGTTTACTTTGCATTTAAACCAAGGTACTTTATTGATAACGTTCCCATGTTTTGTGTTTATAAACCGAGTTTCTACACTTCCCCCTCTTGGGGGGCATTTGAATTGATTGACCTCATTTTAATCCCCTGTGTCCCGGTCTTTCTGATTTTGCTGTTCAATGTTCTGACTGTCAGACGGATTTTATTCTCCAGTAAAATCCGCAGGGGATTCCGGGGCCACAGCAATGGAGAGAATAACAAGGACCCAGAGATGGAGAATCGGAGAAAATCAATTGTTTTACTCTTCAGTATATCCGTCAGTTTTATATTGTTATGGCTGACCCGGGTTGTGTATGTCATTTATAAGCGAATTGCAGATATTCGGGAATGGTTCACCGACAGTGACCCTCACGATACCGCAGATTACACATCAATGATGCTGCAGATGCTCAGTTCCTGCACCAACACATGTATTTATGTTTTAACCCAGACGAAATTCAGAGAGGAGCTGAAGAAGGGGGTGAAATATCCTGTCAATCTCATTGTTAAATTAGTGAAATCAGAGAAAGAGCTGAAGGGTTTCAAACTCTGAAACTAAATCCCATTCACTAAACTCTCCACAGGATAGAAATTACATTTTATATTCGCAGCACTGAGCCCTGAAACGAATTTCAATCTGATTCTGAGATCACATTGTACTGATAATCTGACCGATTGAGGTGGGATTTCCTCTTCAGATGATTCATGAATGGTTTTGAAAATGTGTCACTGGAATGCGCAGCTGAATTCAACTGAACCACCCCTGCAAATGGACAAACATGCAAATCACAGTGATTGTGAGATGCTGAGGAGCAGAATATGCGGTGAATCAGGGACACCAGCAGATGGAGATGGTGAGAGTGGGCAGTAACTGCAGTGAGAAAGCCAGACCAGCAGATGGAGATGGTGAGAGGGGGCAGTAACTGCAGTGAGACAGGGAGACCAGCAGATGGAGATGGTGAGAGGGGAAGTAGCTGCAGTGAGACAGGGACACCAGCAGATGGAGATAGTGAGGGGCAGTAACTGCCGTGAATCAGGGACACCAGCAGATGGAGATGGTGAGAGGCAGAAACTGCAGTGAATCATGGACACCAGCAGATGGAGATGGCGAGAGGCAGAAACTGCAGCGAATCAGGGACACCAGCAGATGAAGATGGTGAGAGTGGGCAGTAGCTGCAGTGAATCATGGACAGATGGAGATGGTGAGAGGGGCAGTAACTGCAGTGAGACAGGGACACCAGCAGATGGATATGGTGAGAGTGGGCAGTAACTGCAGTGAGAAAGGCAGACCAGCAGATGGAGATGGGGAGAGGGGGCAGTAACTGCAGTGAGACAGGGAGACCAGCAGATGGAGATGGTGAAAGGGGTAGTAGCTGCATTGAGACAGGGACACCAGCAGATGGAGATAGTGAGGGGCAGAAACTGCAGTGAATCAGGGACACCAGTGGATGGAGATGGTGGGAGTGGGCAGTAACTGCAGTGAATCAGAGACACCAGCAGATGGAGATGGTGAGAGTGGGCAGCAGCTGTAGTGAAACACGGACATCAGCAGATGGAAATGGCGAGAGGCAGAAACTGCAGTGAATCAGGGACACCAGCAGATGGAGATGGCGAGGGGCAGAAACTGCAGCGAATCAGGGACACCAGCAGATGAAGATGGTGAGAGTGGGCAGTAGCTGCAGTGAATCATGGACAGATGGAGATGGTGAGAGGGGCAGTAACAGCAGTGAGACAGGGACACCAGCAGATGGAGATGGTGAGAGTGGGCAGTAACTGCTGTGAATCAGTGACACCAGCAGATGGAGATGGTGAGAGTGGGCAGTAGCTGCAGTGAGACAGGGACACCAGCAGATGGAGATGGTGAGAGTGGCAGTAACTGCAGTGATTCAGGGACACCAGCAGATGAAGATGGTGAGAGGGGCAGGAACTGCAGTGAGGCAGAGTCACCAGCTGTTGGAGGAGGTCAGAGGGAGGAAGAAACTGCAGTGAGACAGGGAAACCATTAGATTGAGGTGGTGAGAGGTGTCAGTAACTGCAGTAAGACAGGGACACCAGCAGATGGAGATGGTGAGAGTGGGGTCAGTAACTGCAGTGAGACAGGTACACCAGCAGATGGAGATGGTGAGAGGCGGCAATAACTGCCGTGAATCACGGACACCAGCAGATGGACATGGTGAGGAGCAGAAAGTGAAGTGAATCAGGGACACTAGCAGATGGAGATTGCGGGAGTGGGCAGTAACTGCAGTGAATCAGGGACACCAGCAGATGGAGATGGTGAGAGTGGGCAGTAACTGCAGTGAGATAGGGACACCAGCAGATGGAGATGGTGAGAGTGGGCATTAGCTGCAGAGAGACAGGGACACCAGCAGATGGAGATGGTGAGAGGGGGCAGTAACTGCAGTGAGACAGGGAGACCTGCAGATGGAGATGGTGAGAGGGGTAGTAGCTGCAGTGAGAGAGGGGCACCAGCAGATGGAGCTAGTGAGGGGCAGCAACTGCAGTGAATCAGGGACACCAGCAGATGGAGATGGTGGGAGTGGGCAGTAACTGCAGTGAATCAGGGACACCAGCAGATGGACATGGTGAGAGTCGGCAGTAACTGCAGTGAGACACGGACACCAGCAGATGGAGATGGCGAGGTGCAGAAACTGCAGTGAATCAGGGACACCAGCAGATGGAGATTGTGAGGGGCAGAAAATGCAGTGAATCAGGGACACCAGCAGATGGAGATTGTGGAGTGGGCAGTAACTGCAGTTAATCAGGGACACCAGTAGATGGAGATGGTCAGAGTGGGCATAAACTGCAGTGAATCAGTGACACCAGCAGATGGGGATGGTGAGAGTGGGCAGTAGCTGCAGTGAGACAGGGAAACCAGCAGATGGAGATGGTGAGAGTGGCAGTAACTGCAGTGATTCAGGGACACCAGCAGATGAAGATGGTGAGAGGAGCAGGAACTGCAGTGAGGCAGAGTCACCAGCTGTTGGAGGAGGTCAGCCGGAGGAAGAAACTGCAGTGAGACCGGGAAACCATTAGATTGAGGTGGTGAGAGGTGTCAGTAACTGCAGTAAGACAGGGACACCAGCAGATGGAGATGGTGAGAGTGGGGTCAGTAACTGCAGTGAGACAGGTACACCAGCAGATGGAGATGGTGAGAGGCGGCAATAACTGCCGTGAATCACGGACACCAGCAGATGGAGTTGGCGAGGTGCAGAAACTGCAGTGAATCAGGGACACCAGCAGATGGACATGGTGAGGAGCAGAAAGTGAAGTGAATCAGGGACACTAGCAGATGGAGATTGCGGGAGTGGGCAGTAACTGCAGTGAATCAGGGACACCAGCAGATGGAGATGGTGAGAGTGGGCAGTAACTGCAGTGAGATAGGGATACCAGCAGATGGGGATGGTGAGAGTGGGCATTAGCTGCAGAGAGACAGGGACACCAGCAGATGGAGATGGTGAGAGGGGGCAGTAACTGCAGTGAGACAGGGAGACCTGCAGATGGAGCTAGTGAGGGGCAGCAACTGCAGTGAATCAGGGACACCAGCAGATGGAGATGGTGGGAGTGGGCAGTAACTGCAGTGAATCAGGGACACCAGCAGATGGACATGGTGAGAGTCGGCAGTAACTGCAGTGAGACACGGACACCAGCAGATGGAGATGGCGAGGTGCAGAAACTGCAGTGAATCAGGGTCTCCAGCAGATGGAGATTGTGAGGGGCAGAAAATGCAGTGAATCAGGGACACCAGCAGATGGAGATTGTGGGAGTGGGCAGTAACTGCAGTTAATCAGGGACACCAGTAGATGGAGATGGTCAGAGTGGGCATAAACTGCAGTGAATCAGTGACACCAGCAGATGGGGATGGTGAGAGTGGGCAGTAGCTGCAGTGATTCAGGGACACCAGCAGATGAAGATGGTGAGAGGGGCAGGAACTGCAGTGAGGCAGAGTCACCAGCTGTTGGAGGAGGTCAGCCGGAGGAAGAAACTGCAGTGAGACCGGGAAACCATTAGATTGAGGTGGTGAGAGGTGTCAGTAACTGCAGTAAGACAGGGACACCAGCAGATGGAGATGGTGAGAGTGGGGTCAGTAACTGCAGTGAGACAGGTACACCAGCAGATGGAGATGGTGAGAGGCGGCAATAACTGCCGTGAATCACGGACACCAGCAGATGGAGTTGGCGAGGTGCAGAAACTGCAGTGAATCAGGGACACCAGCAGATGGAGATTGTGAGGGGCAGAAAATGCAGTGAATCAGGGACACCAGCAGATGGAGATTGTGGGAGTGGGCAGTAACTGCAGTTAATCAGGGACACCAGTAGATGGAGATGGTGAGAGTGGGCAGTAACTGCAGTGAATCAGGGACACCAAGCAGATGGAAATGTTGAGATTCGCAGTAACTGCAGTGAATCAGTGACACCAGCAGATGGAGATGGTGAGCGCGGGCAGCAACTGCAGTGAGACAGGGAAACCATCAGATTGAGGTGGTGAGAGGTGTCAGTAACTGCAGTAAGACAGGGACACCAGCAGATAGAGATGGTGAGAGGGGGAACAGTAACTGCAGTGAGACAGGGACACCAGGCGATGGAGATGGTGAGAGTGGGCAGTAACTGCAGTGAGATAGGGACACCAGCAGATGGAGATGGTGAAGGGCAGAAACTCTCTCTCTGTCTCTCACTCTGTCCCTCCATCTGTCTTTCCCTCTCTGTCTCTCCCTCTCTCTCCTTCTATCTCTGTCTCTCACCCTCTGTCCCTCCACCTGTCTTTCCTTCTCTGTCTCTCCATCAGTCTCATTCCATCTCTGTCTCTGCCAATCTGTCTGTCTCTCTCTCTGTCCCTCATCTGTCTTTTCCTCTCTGTCTCTCCCTATCTCTCCTTCTATCTCTGTCACTCTCTCCCGTCTCTCCATCTGTCTTTCCCTCTCTGTCTCTCCCTCTCTCTCCTTCTTTTTCTGTCTCACTCTCTGTCCCTCCATCTGTCTTTCCCTCTCTGCCTCTCCATCTCTCTCCTCTCTCTGTCACTGCCTCTCTCTCTGTCTCTCTTTCCGTCCCTCCCTCTGTCTTTCCCTCTTTGTCACTCCCTCTCTCTCCTTCTATCTCTGTCTCTCGCACTGTTCCTCCATCTGTCTTTCCCTCTTTGTCACTCACTCTCTCCTTCTCTCTGTCTCTCCCTCTCTCTCTCTCGTTCCCTCCATCTGTATTTCACCCCCTATAACTACCTCTCTCTCCTTCTATCTCTGTCTCTGCCTCTCTCTCTGTCTCGCACTCTGTCCCTCCATCTGCCTTTCCCTCTCTGTCTCTCCCTCTCTCTCCTTCTATCTCTGTCTCTCTCTCTCTATCGCTCCATCTGTCCTTCCCTCCCTGTCATTCCCACCCTCTCCTTCTCACTCTGTCTCACATTCTGCCCTTTCACCTGTCTTTCCCTCTCTGTCGCTCCCTCTCTCTCCTTCTATCTTTGTCTCTCTCTTTCTATCCCTCTATCTGTCCGTCCCTCCCTGTCACTCCCACTCTCTCCTTCTCTCTGTCTTTGCCTTTCTCTCTGTCTCTCTCTCTCTCTGTCACTCCCTGTCACTCCCTCTCTCTCCTCCCATCTCTGCCTCTCTCACTCTGTCCCTCCATCTGTGTTACCCTCCCTGTGACTCCCTTGTTCTCCTTCTGTCTCTGTCTCTCTCTCTCTGTCCCTCCTTCTGTCTTTCCCTCTCTGTCTCTTCCTCTCTCTCCTTCCATCTCTGTCTGTCTCTCTCTGCTATCACTGACACGAGGAGAGAGACAGAGGGAGGGAGGGTTAGATATGTAGGCCGAGAGAGGGCTGTAGAGAGGGACAGATTTGCAGAGAGAGAGATTGTTGAGGTGGATGAAAAGGATAATTTAAGATAGATTAATTTGATGTAATCTTTCACTGCTGTGTACGCAAACATATAAGAGATAGGTATGGAGAGAAAAAATACATCGGGAGAGGGAGAAATGCAGATTAGTTTGGGGCCCAGGCGGACACTTTTGATGATCCAGAAAGAATAGCCTCCATTTTAAGTATTCAGCAAGCTATTCCACTGTGGGTACCATCACACCCTCATGATATTGTTTGTGGAAATTTCATGCTGGCTTATTGGTTAATTTTTAAAGCTGTGATTGATAGATTCTTGTTAACCAAACGTATTAAGAGATCAGGGGCAAAGGCAGGATATATGGTGTAAGTTAGAACACTGATCAGCCATGATCTCATTGAATGCCGGAACAGAGTTTTGTGGTTCAATTGCATCCTCCCATTCTAATATCCCCTGTTAAATAGCATTCTTTCTCTGTCAGTCACCCTGTCAGTCTGTGTCTCTCTGTTTCTCTCTTTCTGTCTGCATCTCTCACTCTGTTTCGGACAGTGTGGAGTGAGATTCACTCTGTATCCACCCCATGATATTCCTGCCCTCGGATTGTGTGATGTGACAGCATTGAGGGAAAGTTACTTTGTCTCAAACCCAACATTGTGCTTGGCTTGGAAATGTTTAATGGGACAGTGTAGCTGGAGCTTTATTGTGTACCTCTGGAATTTAGAAGGTTGTGGGGCGATTTGATGAAGGTTCACAAAATAATAAGGAAAACTGATAGGGTGGACTGAAAGTAAATATTCCCACTGGCTGCGGAGTCAGGAACTTGGGGCGTAGTCTAAAAATATAAACAGTGGCCACTTAGACTTCATCCCATCGTGTTGTATGTACATTCTCACGTATTGCAGGTATAGCAGCACAGATGTAACAGGATAGCAGGTATAACTGTAGTCATAGTATTCAGCTGAAAATTGATCAGTTACATTGTTATTTCAGTCCATATTTACAGTACACACGGTACCTTACTGTTGTAATAAAGTCATGCAGTATCTATTCATCCCACTGGGGCAAAATTTCACTGGCTCAACATTCTCAACAAATAGTAAAGCATTCCACAATGCAAGACTCACAGATTCAACACAAGTTTACTTTTCTGAGCCTCGCTGGCCTGTTCTGATTCTCTGCGGGATTACTGATACTTATCCTCCACATGAGCAGTCATCCTTATCCCGTGTTCCTGTCCCGCTCCCAAACCTGGCATCCGCTTACATTAAGGCAAGTGATACAGGAGCGTCTCACTGACTGAGGCAGGTGAGCCTTGAGGCTGAGCCGGGCACAGTGAGTGACCCGAGTTAATCCGACACTCCAGGGAATGTTTAAACTGAACTGAACTGTTCGAGAAAATCCAGTTAACCCAATGATTCAACAAATTCTCTGGACTCAGACTTTGAGAATAAACAGACTTTATTCATGATATCATGGAGAGCACACCTTACCTAAAAGCGGTCCAGTGTTACTCTGCAGAACAAAGGAAATCCACAACGGATATACAGTTACTCAGCTCATCCCGGCTGGACACAATACAATCAGAATGGTTATTGATTCCATACATTACACATAGTACCAATTAAATCACTGATTAGGGATCATGTGGCGACCTGATCAGCTGATGCCGGCCCTGATCATCAATTGATGAGCTCAGGTCCCATCCATTGTCCTGAAGTCTCCCAATTATCACCTTAAATGGACCTGCATTCCTGAAGGTGCCGGGCAGTCTGCAGATTCACTGATAAGAGGGGCCCCCTCTCGTTATCTGTGTTATGCCGCACCAGGCTCCAGCTGTGAGCTCTGTCCCACAGAGCCTCGGGCTAAAACTCCATTTTGTATCAATGTGTGACTATGCTTTCAAATCAAATAAGAGAGAATATGTGTATACGTTCTCACTAGGATTACATTAATCTGTCTACAAAATAATAGGTATAGAAGCAAAACTCAACAAAATTGCTCCCACAATCCCTCCTTTTATCATACCATGATAACAAAACCTCATCGCATGCAGAGGGGAAAAGTAGGGGTTAAAATGTTGTTAAAGCACAATGTCTCTCCCCCTCCACTCTGCACCAGCCACAAAGCCAAGTTGCCTCATGAGCCCTGAAGCTATGAAGTCATTTCTGATAAGCTGTGGCTCCCTCCAGCACTGAAGCGAGCCTGTTAGCAATACATGATTGATTAATTTCATCTTAAAATGTACCCATAAAATTCTGTTCTTAAAATTTTAAAATTCCGTTCCCACAGTCCCATCCTGACTCTTCAAAACCTTTTAAGAATCTTTCCCTTGATCCCACCGAGGTGCCTTTAATGGTCGCTATTGGTCCAGAAACAGCCTTCAATACCCGGAGGGGTCGCACTCAATACGTTGCCTGCGTGTGCCACAAGAGGGGCCTGCAGGAACTCTGTAAAGGCATAAGTTTTGCAAGGGTTTCAGTTACTTGCTTATAACATAAAAGGTGGTACACTTATACAATTACAATTTCGATGATACAAACATCTTTCAAAGAACAAAGAACAAAGAAAATTACAGCACAGGAACAGGCCCTTCGGCCCTCCAAGCCTGCGCTGATCCAGATCCTCCATCTAAACATGTCATCTATTTTCTAAGGGTCTGCATCTCTTTACTTCCTGCCCATTCATGTATCTGTCTAGATACATCTTAAAAGACGCTATCGTGCCCGCATCTACCACCTCCGCTGGCAACGCATTCCAGGCACCCACCACCCTCTGCATAAAGAACTTTCCACGCAAATCCCCCCTAAACTTTTCCGCTTTCACTTTGAACTCGTGTCCCCTAGTAATTGAATCCCCAACTCTGGGAAAAAGCTTCTTGCTATTCACCCTGTCTATACCTCTCATGATTTTGTACACCTCAATCAGGTCCCTCCTCAACCTCCGTCTTTCTAATGAAAATAATCCTAATCTACTCAACCTCTCTTCATAGCTAGCGCCCTCCATACCAGACAACATCCTGGTGAACCTCCTCTGCACCCTCTCCAAAGCATCCACATCTTTTTGGTAATGTGGCGACCAGAACTGCACGCAGTATTCCAAATGTGGCCAAACCAAAGTCCTATACAACTGTAACATGACCTGCCAACCCTTGCACTCAATAACCCGTCCGATGAACGAAAGCATGCCATATGCCTTCTTGACCACTCTATTGACCTGTGTTGCCACCTTCAGGGAACAATGGACCTGAACACCCAAATCTCTCTGTACATCAATTTTCCCCAGGACTTTTCCATTTACTGTATAGTTCATTCTTGAATTGGATCTTCCAAAATTCATCACCTCGCATTTGCCCTGATTGAACTCCATCTGCCATTTCTCTGCCCAACTCTCCAATCTATCTATATTCTGCTGTATTCTCTGACAGTCCCCTTCACTATCTGCTACTCCACCAATCTTAGCGTCGTCTGCAAATTTGCTAATCAGACCACCTATACTTTCCTCCAAATCATTTATGTATATAACAAACAACAGTGGTCCCAGCACAGATCCCTGTGGAACACCACTGGTCACACGTCTCCATTTTGAGAAACTCCCTTCCACTGCTACTCTGTCTCCTGTTGCCCAGCCAGTTCTTTATCCATCTAGCGAATACACCTTGGACCCCATGCGCCTTCAGTTTCTCCATCAGCCTACCATGGGGAACCTTATCAAACGCCTTACTGAAGTCCATGTATATGACATCTACAGCCCTTCCCTCATCAATCAACTTTGTCACTTCCTCAAATAATTCTATTAAGTTGGTTAGACATGACCTTCCCTGCACAAAACCATGTTGCCTATCACTGATAAGCCCATTTTCTTCCAAATGGGAATAGATCCTATCCCTCAGTATCTTCTCCGTAGCTTCCCTACCACTGACGTCAGGCTCACCGGTCTATAATTACCTGGATTATCCCTGCTACCCTTCTTAAACAAGGGGACAACATTAGCAATTCTCCAGTCCTCCGGGACCTCACCCGTGTTGAAGGATGCTGCAAAGATATCTGTTAAGGCCCCAGCTATTTCCTCTCTCGCTTCCCTCAGTAACCTGGGATAGATCCCATCCGGACCTGGGGACTTGTCCACCTTAATGCCTTTTAGAATACCCAACACTTCCTCCCTCCTTATGCCGACTTGACCTAGAGTAATCAAACGTCTGTCCCTAACCTCAACATCCGTCATGTCCCTCTCCTCGGTGAATAGCGATGCAAAGTACTCGTTTAGAATCTCACCCATTTTCTCTGACTCCACGCATAACTTTCCTCCTTTGTCCTTCAGTGGGCCAATCCTTTCTCTTGTTACCCTCTTGCTCCTTATATATGAATAGAAGGCTTTGGGATTTTCCTTAGCCCTATTTGCTAAAGATATTTCATGACCCCTTTTAGCCCTCTTAATTCCTCGTTTCAGATTGGTCCTACATTCCCGATATTCTTTCAAAGCTTTGTCTTTCTTCAGCCGCCGAGACCTGATGTATGCTTCCTTCTTCCTCTTAGCTAGTCTCACAATTTCACCTGTCATCCATGGTTCCCTAATCTTGCCATTTCTATCCCTCATTTTCACAGGAACATGTCTCTCCTGCACGCTAGTCAACCTCTCTTTAAAAGCCTCCCACATATCAAATGTGGATTTACCTTCAAACAGCTGCTCCCAATCTACATTCCCCAGCTCCTGCCGAATTTTGGTATAGTTGGCCTTCCCCCAATTTAGCAGTCTACCTTTAGGGCCACTCTCATCTTTGTCCATGAGTATTTTAAAGCTTACGGAATTGTGATCACTATTCCCAAAGTAGTCCCCAACTGAAACTTCAACCACCTGGCCGGGCAGGTGGTTCCCTAACACCAGGTCCAGTATGGCCCCTTCCCGAGTTGGACTATTTACATACTGCTCTAGAAAACCCTCCTGGATGCTCCTTACAAATTCTGCTCCATCTAGACCTCTAACACTAAGTGAATCCCAGTCAATGTTGGGAAAATTAAAATCTCCTATCACCACCACCCTGTTGCTCCTACATCTTTCCATAATCTGTTTACATATTTGTACCTCTATCTCACGCTCGCTGTTGGGAGGCCTGTAGTACAGCCCCAACACTGTTACCGCACCCTTCCTATTTCTGAGTCCTGCCCATGTTGCCTCACTGCTCGAGTCCTCCATAGTGCCCTACTTCAGCACAGCTGTGATATCCTCTTTGACCAGTAATGCAACTCCTCCACACCTTTTACCTCTGTCTCTATCCCGCCTGAAGCATCGATATCCTGGGATATTTAGTTGCCAATCACGCACTTCCCTCAACCAAGTCTCAGTAATAGCAATAACATCATACTCCCAGGTACTAATCCAAGCCCTAAGTTCATCTGTCTTACCTATTACACTTCTTGCATTAAAACAAATGCACCTCAGACCACCAGTCCCTTTGCGTTCATCATCTGCTCCCTGCCTACTCTTTCCCTTAGTCACACTGACTTCATTATCTAGTTCCTTACAGGCTTTAGTTACTACCTCCTTCCTGTCAATTGACATCCTCATTTGGTTCCCAACCCCCTGCCACATTAGTTTAAACCCTCCCCAACAGCGTTAGCAAAAGCACCCCCAAGGACATTGGTTCCAGTCCGGCCCAGGTGTAGACCGTCCAATTTGTAATAGTCCCACCTCCCCCAGAACCGGTCCCAATGTCCCAAAAGTATGAACCCCTGCTTCCTGCACCATCTCTCAAGCCACGCATTGCTCCTGACTATTCTTTCATTTCTACTCTGACTATCACGTGGCACTGGTAGCAATCCTGAGATTACTACCTCTGAGGTCCTACTTTTTAACTTGGCTCCTAACTCACTAAACTCTGTTTGCAGGACCTCATCCCGTTTTTTACCTATATCATTTGTGCCGATGTGCACAATGACAACTGGCTGTTCACCCTCCCCCTTCAGAATGTTCTGCAGCCGATCTGAGACACCCGTGCACCTGAGAGGCAACATCCCATTCAACATCCTCTTACATCGGCTAATTAATTTCTAAACTTGCCAAATTCAGTAGGTCACATCTAACACCATGATATGCAAAACCACTATCAGGACATGGGAGTCAATTTTAAACCAGGGGTGTATCTGCATGTCTGACCCCCAGTTCCATAAGTCCTCCTGCCAGGTGGAATCATTTATCTTGTCAATCTCATCTTGTAGCATCTTTGACTGTTGTTCCAAACTGTAGTACAGTGCAGCAATGACTTGTAGCTGCTGTCTATCTTTACCCAAGCGTGTAGGCAATGGCTGAATAGTATATTCATATTCTTGGCGGTACTTTGTCAAATCCTCCTTAATATCTTCTGTCACAGTTATCGTTTCTCTCTTTTGCTTATGTATCTGTACCAACTCCATCTTCCCTACTCGGGTTGGTATTTGTGGGTTGAACCAAAATGTACTGTTGCTCACCGGCCAAGTCCGTTTCTGTCCATACTGGTATTCCTTCGCGGTGGTGGTTCAGCAATATTTCCCCTTTCCCATGTAGGCCACATGGGTTAACCCTGACAATGCTTTCCTTGTCTCCATGGTGCAATTTACAGTGGCATTAAATCCACATTTTGATTCTGCCTTTTTATAGTTAGGATGAGGACATATGATCACCTGGTTTTCCAGACTACACTCAGACAATGGACAATGTTGTTCCAATTACCTCTTTTCCAATTTCCATAACATAGGGTAAAATATCATTGTATTCTATGTAATCTTTTCCCCTTAGTGAAGACTCAAAGTCCGTTAACAAATAATGAAGAAATCTCTTTCTCTGCCAGACCAGATAGCTCTTTTAAAGTGGAACCAGAGCAGTCAATGGAAATATCTGAAGATGAAGAGACCGATGAAGAGTTGGCTATGGAGGTGGCCGCAGAGGGACCACGGCATTTGAGCACTGCCAACCTGACTAGCTCAAATGAAGCGGAGCACAGTTTACAGAATTACAAAACCAAGTCTGACTGTGACAGCAGCTGTATGAAGGCAGAATACAACAGCATGAACTCTGAAAATGAAGAGTGTTTAGTGAAAAAAACAGCAACCTTTATGTCAGTACTAGTTACAGATCATTTCACATAAGTTTATTTTAACAAAAAAGTTTTAAAACCTTTTTTTCCAAAACAAGCTCATCGTCACAATTCTTTTTGCTGACATTAAATTGAAAGCAAAAAAGTTTTTTTAAAACATTTTCTTCACATAAAAAAGTCCGTAAAAATTTAATACAGTGAAATGCTTTTTTTTAAAGTACGACAGTTTTCTGCTGACTGTCGGTGATATTCAGTCAGACTGAATTGATATCTAACCAATACTATAGTATTTACACAGTAAAAGAGGGAGAATAATGAAACCCTCCCTGACCCCACAACCTCCCACCCTCAAAAATGTCAAAGTGAACAGGGACTAGTCATTAACTAGAAGTGGTTTCTTTGCCTTCTCAATATATTCACATGTGCCTTAAAACTGTATAATACAGATAGCTATGAGGAGACTGAGAAGCTGGTTATTGATTCACATGGATTTTTGCTCAAGGACGGACAGGACAGGGCTGGGGGAGGGGAACAGAGAGGGGTTTATTATTCATCCACATCCGGTTCTTCTTTAGGCTTGTAAATGGCGCCAAATTTCTGCATGTACTTCTTGATGTATTCCTTGGATTGTTTTTTGCCTCAGATGACATTTTAACTCCTTAAATAACTTGCCAGATTAAACTGGATTTTTTACATCTCACATTATTCCAAATTCTAATAACAGTAAATTTCCCTTTGAGTGCTTTAAATAACCACCCAGATCAATTACATTTTGTTTATTGATTCCAATTTCTTATGCCCAGACTTGGTTGTATTTTTGTACGTTAAAGACAGAAGTGCGTGCAACTCTCTCTCCTTCTCACGTACTTTGTCTCATTGATAAGGATGGTTGCAGCAGGGTTAATTTCTTGCTTGTCTCCAAGGGGGCGGAGCGAAGCATTCTCCGCTGCGCTGCTTTACGTAACCCTTTTTTTTAATGGAAAAGAACTAAACTCCAATTAAAGCAGGAGTGGTACACTTCAAATTGGATTTCTGCCAAACATCTTCAGACCTTCAAGGCAAAAGCTTATCTCTTAGAAAATTGTTCATTGCCTTTTCACGGTTGCACAACCAATTAAAAATAAAACTTTAACTTAAAATATAATTCCATTTTTATATCCCATTCCTGGGTGCACAATCTTAAATTGAAATGAACACACTCAACAATCACTTTTCACACTCATTCAATTCCAAACAACTTCGAAAATTGATTTCTGTAATGGGTTACGAATTCAAAATACCAAATATCTTTCAAAATTCCCTGTCGCGATGTCAAGGAACACACACAGGTTCAACTAATTCACAACCAAAACATGACTCAAGGTTCCCACCAAATATACAATTGTAAATTAGAAAGAAATAACAGACTCATTCGCTCATCGTTAAGGCCAGACAACAAAGAGTTAACGATAGTCAGTTTTACAGTACACAAGCTCTACAGAACACAAGTTGTACATCCCAGACATTCAATTCATTCGCAGAAGCTTCCAACATTCTCACATTCAAAACAAAGACACAGTAACTTGTTTTTACTCAAAAACATACCTATCTTTAAAACACATATTTACCGTGGTGCTTCTGCGTCTCCTTCGAGGGGGCAAACGGATGTGGGTCCCCTTTCTCCAGAGGACACGAATTATTTGTCCCCGGGGGCGACCCTTCCCTCTTGGAAGCCGTTGAGTCCAGATTTCCTTCTACTTTCTCAAAAGCCTTCTTCACTTACGAGTTATTTTCGATGAATCAAGGAGCATTAAAACAAAAGTAAATGAACAAGACACAAGAAAACGAATAGACACAGTAACACAAACAAAGAACGAACCACACACAAGGAGACGAACAGACGCAGTTAATGTTAAATTCTCAAGGTCAGCTAACCAGCTCACCCCTGTCTCTCAGGCCAACGCTCTTTCGTTCTCCCTCCGTCTCACAGCCTCTCTCTCTCGGGCCAGATCCCGGCACGTGTACTCAGGAGCAACCATCACGTGCCTGTTGGGTTAATTTGGTATTAACTTTAGTTACAGCCCCAGTCGTTTAGCATCCCAGACGGTTGTCCGAACTCATTTTGTCCCACAGCCTCTTTACGCCACCCGGTGGTGGAACAGCTTGTGCAAACTCAAATTCGGATCACTAAATTCCCGGAATTTGGTACTACTACTACATCAAATTCGCCAATTTTACTGCATTTTTTTTCTCAGCTTCCAGCCAATTCTTCCTTGACCCCTAGTTCCCCTCTCCCAGATAACCTTGGCCTTCACGTGGGGCCCAGTCGAACTCTTAATTCCGGCTCAGGCTGGGTGATTGAGAAATTAGAGTCGCAGAAAAGTTGACTTACCCCTGATCCGGTCGATTAGGTTCTTTTGGATCCCGTGAACTCATGGATCCTGCCGACTACGCCAACTGTTGGAGAAAATCCAGTTAAAACCCAATGATTCAACAAATTCTCTGGACTCAGACTTTGAGAATAAACAGACTTTATTCATGATATCATGGAGAGCACACCTTACCTAAAAGCGGTCCATTGTTCCTCTGTGGAACAAAGGAAATCCACAACGGATATACAGTTACTCAGCCCATCCCGGCTGGACACAATCCAATCAGAATAGTTATTGATTACATACATTACACATAGTACCAATTAAATCACTGATTAGGCATCATGTGGCGACCTGATCATCTTCTGCCGGCCCTGATCATCGATTGATGAGCTCAGGTCCCATCCAATGTCCTGAAGTCTCCCAATTATCACCTTAAATGGGCCTGCATTCCTGAAGGTGCCGGGCAGTCTGCAGATTCACTGATAAGAGGGGCCCCACTCGTTGTCTGTGTTATGCCGCACCAGGCTCCAGCTGTGAGCTCTGTCCCACAGTGCCTCGGGCTAAAACTCCATTCTGAATCAATGTGTGACTATACTTTCAAATCATATAAGAGAGAATATGTGTATACGTTCTCACTAGGATTACATTAATCTGTCTACAAAATAATAGGTATGGAAGCAAAACTCAGCAAAATTGCTCCCACAATCTGACACTCCAGGGAATGTTCAAACTGAACTGTACTCTGTATCCAACCCGTGCTGTACCTTCTCTGAGACTGTTCGATGGGGCAGTGCAGACAAGCAGACTCTGATAGGGGAGAGAGAGAGTAACTATTCCCACTGGCTGCGGAGTCAGGAACTTGTGGGCATAATCTAAAAATATAAATGTAGTCTCAAAACCTTTCAGGAGTGAAATGAAGAAACACTTCAACACACCAGGTGTGGTATCAGTTTGGAACTCCCTTCCACAAACAGCAATTGATGCTGAGACACTTGTAAATTTTTAAATCTGAGATTGATAGATATTTGTTAACCAAAGGTATTAAGAGATAAGGGGCAAAAGTGGGAGATATGGTGTTAGTTAGATCACAGATCAGCCCTGATCTCACTGAATGCTGGAACAGGGTCAAGGTGTTAAATTGCCTCCTCATCTTCGAATGTCTGATGTTAAATATCCTTCTTTCTCTCTCAGTCACCCTGTCAGTCTGTTTCTCTCTGTTTCTCTTTTTCTGTCTCTCACTGTGTCTCTTTCGGACAGTGTAGAGTGAGATTCACTCTGTATCCACCCCATGATGTTCCTGTCCTGGGACTGTTGGATGGGACAGTGGAGAAGGAGCATTACTTTGTATCTAATCCATGCTCTACCTGTCTGGGGAATGTTGATGGGAGAGTGCCAACAGAGATGTCTGGGACTAGGGTCCTCATGGGGAGGACTTAATGGTGCCTCCTAATTGACCAGTTAGCAATATTGGTGCTCCAGGGATGAAAGGGACAGTGGCTGAGTGGATACGACATTGGCTGAGAGAGTGGACAATGGTTGTTTCAGACTGGAGGGAGGTATACAGTGGAGGATCATATTAGGACCACTGCTCTTTTTGATATATACTAATGACTTGCACTTGTGTTTACAGGGCATAACTTCAATTTTTGCCAATGTTTGTGACATCTGCAATGTAATAAACAGGGAAGGGACCAGTAGCAGACTTCAGGAGGAGAGAGGCAGTCTGGTGAAATGGAACACACAAGAACAAATGAATTCGGAGAAGGAGTAGGCCATTCGGCCCCTCGGGACTGCTCTGCCATTCAATGGCTGATCTGATTGTGAACTCAACTCCACTTTCCTGTCTGCGTCCCATAACCCTTGACTCCCTAATTGATCAAAAATCTATCTAAGTCAGCCTTGAGTATGTTCAATGATCTAGCCTCCACTGCTTTCTGGTGAAGAGAATTCCACAGACTAACCACCCTCTGAGAGAAAAGCATTTCTCCTCATCTCAGTTTTAAATGGGAGAGCCCTCATTTTAAACTGCGTCCCCTAGTTCTAGTCTCCCCAACAAGTGGAAACATCCTCTCAGCATCCACCCTATCCAGTCCCCTCGTGACCTGAGATGTTTCACTCAGATCACCTCTCATTCTTCTGAACTCCAGTGGGTATAGACCCAACCTGTTCAACCTTTCCTCATAAGACAACCCCTTCATCCCAGGAATCAGCCCAGTGAACCTTCTCTGAACTATGTCGAATGCAATTACATAATTTCTTCAGTAAGGAGACCAAAAGTGTCCACAATCCTGCAGACGTCGTCTGACTTATGCCCTGAACAGCTGCAGCAACACTTCCCTTCTTTTATATTCTATTCCCCTTGTAATAAACAACACTGTTCCATTTGCCTTCTAATCACTCATTGTGCCTGCATCGCAACATTTAGTGATTCATGTACCAGGACCCCCAGATCCCTCTGTCACGTAGAGTTCTGCAGTCTCTCTCCATTTCAATAACATACTGCTATTTATTCTTCCTGACACATTCTACTCCATCTGCCAAATGTTTGTCCACTCACTTAACCTATGGAAATCTCTTTGTAGACTCTTTATGTCCTCTTGACAGTTTACTTTGCAGCCTATCATTGGACAGACACAGGATAACTTCAATGCTGAGAAATGTGAAGTGATGGATTTTGGAAGGAAGACTGTGGGAGAGGCAATCTGAACTAAATGGTAAAATGTTAAAATGGGTGCAGGAACAGAGAGACCTGACACATCCAGGAGCTTACAGTGTCTCTCTCTCTCCCCCCTTTTTGCTGTCTCTAGCTCAATACCGATCCTGACTATTTTCGGAATCCTTTTTGGTTGAATAGTACCCTGAAATGTTACAAGAAACAAGTCCCATTTCTGTGGTATTTTCTGTATCTTAATGATTCAATTTGGAGCTTGGATTGTGTCAGGTAAATGTGGTTTCTCATTCAGACATTCCTGCATTGTGGAACTGTCAGTTATCTGTGCAGGGAAAGGGTATCGTGGTGTTTGAATGGAGTTGAAGACTTTGGTTGATTGAATAGGGTGTGAATTAGATTGTGGATTGCGTCCCTGAAGGTCTTTCATCCGATGCCCTGAGAGAATGAAGTGGTTTACCAATGTCTGAATAACATCAAGCTCTTTAGACACATGAAAGAACAAGATTGGGGACAATATACAAAAGCTGAGACAGTCAGGCAACAACAGGATAAAGGTGAATGTCTTTTACAGTTTGTAATCTGAAAGCCTGAGCTAATGACTGAAAAAGCAGGAGTTCAAATCCCAAATTGGGCTCTTGTGAATTTGAATTTCTCTGAAAATAAAAAATAACTCTGGAATAATAAATCCTCCAAAATGAATTGATTCCCTCTCACTGCTCTGACACTGATTTACCTTCAAGTAGTTTTTTCCAGTCCACTTTTTCTAAATCGCCTTCCACTGGCCCAGGTTCATTCCCTAAAACTAAGTGTCAAACTCACCCATCTCTTGTTGAGCTTGCTACGTACTGGCCTAAAAAAGTTACCCTGATGTATATTTAGAATTCTGTATCCTCGATACATTTTACACTGGTCTCAGATTTCAATGTACTGGTTAGGACTGCACTAGACACTGTCTCTGTTTATATTACACATGACCCTGTCTCTGCTATAAAATTGGCTGAAAAATTGGAGAGAAAATCCTCCATGTTACACACTAGATCCGAAGAAATAGGAGCAGGAGTAGGCCATTCAGCCCATTGAGCCAGCTCCACCATTCAATACTATCATGACTGATCTGATAGTGACCATGACACCACTTTCCTTTCTGCCCCCCCCCATACCCCTTGACTCCCGTGTCAATCATAAATCTGTCCAACTCAGCCTTGAATATAGTCAATGACCCAACCTCCACTGCTCTCTGGGGAAGAGAATTCCAAAGTCTAGCCAACCACTGAGAGAAAAAAAATTCCTCCTCATCTTTGTCATAAATGGGAGACCCTTTATTTTTAAACTGTGTCCCCTCGTTCTAGACTCCCCCACAAGGGAAACATCCTCCCAGTATCCGCCCTGTAAAGTCCCCTCAGAATCTTGTATATTTCAGTTCCATTTGACATGAATCTGAGTCGTTCCAAGGCTGGCAGGAGGATTTATGGGAGACCAGAGAGAACCCCCGACCTGGTCAGCTCTTTTCAAACAGGAAACCATCAGTACATTGGCAGTGATATTACTGAAGCCCTGAGGAAGACAGGAGGAGGCCATTCGGCCCCTCGAGCCTGTCCTGCCCATTCACTCTGGTCATGGCTGATTTGCTCCTTATCCACATCGAGCTGTCTCGGCTCCGTAAACATTAATACCCTTTCCTAACAAATCTCTACCGACAATCAGGAATTAATGTCACTGCCTGTTAACACTGGGGAATTCCTTCTCTCAACCTCTCCATCTCTCTATCTCTCATTCCTCCTTAAAGACGTTCCTTAAAACTAACCTCTTTGACCAAGCGTTTGGTCATCAGCCTGAATCTCAACTTCTGTGGGTTTGGGGTCAGATTTTGTTTTATAATGCACCCTGTGTAGTATCTTTGGGACTTTTTGTTCCTCACCTTCTCCCTTACCCTGTCTCTCTCTCTCTCTCTCTCTCTCTCTCTCTCTCTCTCCCCCTCACCCGGTCTCTCTCTCTCCTCCTCACCTCTAAGACAAGTCAATATTTCCTTCAATACCGAGACCAGGACTGTACACAATACTCCAGGTGTGGGCTCACCAAACCCTATACCATTACAGCAAGACTTCCTCACTCTTCTACTCTAACCCCCTTGCAATAAAGCCAACACACCATTTGCTGTAACTGCATGTTAACTCTCTGTGATTTGTGTACAACATACCCAAATCCCTCTGAACACCAACATTTCATAGTTTCTCACCAATTTAAAAAATGTTTTATGTTTCTATTCTTCCTGCCAAAGTGAAGAACCTCACATCTCTCCACATGATATTCCAGCTGCCACTTTCCTGCCCACTCACTGAACCAGTCAATCTCCCTTTGCACTCTCTTTGTGCCCTCCTCATAGCTTACAGTGTCACATAACTTTGTATCATCAGCCCTCATACACCTAACATAGGCCGTGTATCGAACCTCACACTGTACCTGCCCCCTCGTTCTAGACTCCCCCACAAGGGGAACATCCTCCCAGCATCTGCCCTGTAAAGTCCTCTCCGAGTCTTGTATGTTTTAATAAGATCACCTCTCATTCTTCTGAACTCCAATGAGTATAAACCCAACCTGTTGCACCATTCCTCATAAGACAACGCTTTCATCCCAGGAATCAGCCGAGTAAACCTTCTCTGAACTGATTCCAATGCATCCAGGCCTGACCATTTGTCCACTTTCAAAGCTACCAAACACCTTCATATTTCCCCTCTCACTCTGTTTATCCCATCCAATATTTCACACTCCTCCTCTTTAACTACAATTTCTGCATCGTTCCCCCTCTTTTATGAAGACAGACAACAGGTATTCATTCAGAACCATGCCCACATCATCCACCTCCACAGGCAGGAAGAAGGAGGAGAGACAATCTAAACTAAAGGATATAGTTATAAAGGGACTAACGTTATATGCCACTTCCTTTGCTCTAATATAATCCTTGATTTCTATCGTTAGCAACGGTTAGAACAATTTACTGAGGTTCTGTCAAGGTCTCCTCATATTCTTTATCTGTGTCTCTCTGTCTGAGAGAGATGGTGAAAAAACTATTGATGTGATTTGTTCAGTTAAGTTTGATGTCAATGTTTCCCCAGGATGTTGATGCTGGGGGATTCAGCGATGGGATAATGCTTTGAATGCCAAGGGGAGGTCGCTGGATTCTCTCATGTTGCAGATGGTCATTGCCTGGCACTTGTGTGACATGAATGTTACTTGCCACTGGCCGGCCCAAACCTGAATGTTTTCCGGGTCAGAGCATGTGGCTCTGGATTGCTTCATTATCTGAGGCAAAATATTGTGGATGCTGGAAATCTGGAAAGCATCTAGCTGAATCACTAACTCTGTTTCTCTCTCCACAGATGCTGCCTGACCTGCTCAGTAAATCCAGCACTTTCTGCTGGGATCTCAGCTGAAGATCGTTGGGCTGAGGACACTGCCCTGATATACTCCTGCAGTGAAGGCCTGGGACTGAGATGATTGACTTCGAAACAACCACAACCATCTTCCTTTGTGCTCGGTATGATTCCAACCAGTAGAAAGTTTTCCCACGATTCCCACTGACTTCAGTTTTACTCGGGCTCCTCGATGCCACACTCGGTCAAACTCTGCCTTGATGTTAATGTCAGTCTCTCTTCCCAGTAGCAGACAGGAGTGAATCGTTCCCTTTGACCCGTTGTGTACTGAACATGCTCTGCTTCTTCACAGCCTGATACAGGACTGAACACGGGCGATTAATGTAGCCCATCAAACACTCCCAGAGCAGCTTCAGCACAGCTTAGGAACAGAGTACAGTTCCTTCAACATTCTCTCTCTGTCTCTCCCTCCTGCTATCTCTGACATTAGGAGAGAGACAGAGGGAGAGAGGATTGGATATGAAGGCAGAGAGAGGGCTGTGGAGAGGGACAAATTTGGAAAGAGAGATTGTTGAGGTGGATGAAAAGGATACTGTAAGATATATTAATTTGATGTAGTCCATCACTGCTGTGTACACAAATATATAAGAGAATGATACGGAGAGAAGAAAACATCGAGAGAGGGAGAAATGTAGATGAAGTTGGGACCCAGGCGGATACTTTTGATGATCCAGAAAGTATAGAGTCCATTTCAAGCATTCTAGCAAGGTAATCCACTGTGGAAGCCGTCACACCCTCATGATATTGGTTGCGCAAATTTCATGCTGGTCTATTGGCTAATTTTTAAATCTGTGATTGATAGATTCTTGTTAACCAAAGGTATTAAGAGATAAGGGGCAAAGGCAGGATACATGGTGTAAGTTAGATCACAGATCAGCCATGATCTCTTTGGATGCTGGAACAGTGTCAAGGTGTTAAATTGCATCCTCCTGTTCCAATATCCCCTGTGAAGTATCCTTCTTTCTCTTTTGGTCACCCTGTCGGTCTATATCTCTCTGTTTCTCTCTTTTTATCTCTCTCTCTGTGTCTGTTTCAGACAGTGCAGAGGGGGATTCACTCTGTATCCACCCCATGTTGTTCCTGCCCTGGGAGTGTGTGATGGGACAGTGTAGATGGAAATTTACTCTGTGTCAATCCCAACATTGCGCTTGGCTTGGGAATATTTAATGGGACAGTGTAGCTGGAGCTTTACTTGTATCCTTGGAATTTTGAAGGCTCAATTGTGAGTTGATGATTGTTTTCAAGATAATAAGGGAAACGGATAGGGTGGACAGACAGTAACAATTCCCACTGGCTGCAGAGTCTAGAACATGGGGGCATAGTCTAAAAATATAAACATAGTCTAAAAACCTTTGAGGAGTGAAATGAAGAAACACTTCAACATACCAGGTGTGGTATCAGTTTGAAACTCTCTTCCACAATCAGCAATTGATGCTGAGACACTTGTTAATTTTTAAATCTGAGTTTGATAGATTTTAGTCAACCAAAGTTATTAAGGGGCAAAGATAGGTACATGGAGTTAGGTCACACATCAGCCATGAGCTCATTGAATGACAGAACATGGTTGAGGGGCTCAATGGCTTCCTCCTCTTCCAATGTCCTCCGACAAATATCCTGCTATCACTTTCTGTGTCTTGGTCTCTGTCTCCCTTTTTGTCTCACTTTCTGTCTGTCTGTATGTCTCTCTCTCTCACCTCTCATCTGCGGAAATCCACACACATCAGTCATCCATTTTAGGTTCATTTTCAGTGGCCATTTTATGTTACCACAACACTGGGACATTTATTTCAGAGACTGACTCCTCACTAATGTAAGGTTTGTGCTAAAATGTGACAGAGACACAGACATGGAGACACTGAGACACACCGCACTAGTAAGGGGTGAATCATTCCCTTCTACCCAATGATTCGCCCTCCTTTGTGATTAGGCTGCGTGGCCTGTAATTACTCAGTCTATTATTTTCTCCCTAGTTAATCAAAAGTGCAACATTAGCAGTCCTCCAGTCCTCTGGAACCACGCCTGTAACCAGAGAGGATTGGAAAATGATGGTCAGAGCCTCTGCTATTTCCTCCCTTGCATCTCAGTCTGAGCCTGGTGAAATATCAGCTTTCCAAGATGCTAAACCCCTTAATATTTCCTTTCTCATTGTTTATCCCATTCAATATTTCAAACCCGTCCTCATTGACTACAATGTTTGCTTGGTCCCCTCTTTTGTGAAGACAGTCGCAATTGCATTTATTAAGAATCATGCCCGCATCGTCCGCCTCCACTGGTCGGAAAAAGGAGTAGAGACGGTGGTCCTGATATTCCCCAGGGGTTTGGATTCGGACCACTGATCTTTTTGATATATATTAATGACTTAGACTTGGGTATACAGGACAGAACTTCAACATTGTGCAATCTGCAATGTAATAAATAGGGAAGGGAATAGTAGTAGACTTCAGGAGGATAGAGGAAGTCTGGTGAAATAGTCAGACACATGGCGGGTTAAACCCCACGCTGAGAAATGTAAAATGATGCATTTTGGAAGGAAGGCTGAGGAGAAGCGATATAAACTGAAACGTTGAATGTTAAAATGGGTGCAGGGGCAGAGAGATCTGGGATTTCACTTGTGTCACTTTTAAAATCCTGAAGATTCAATTTGGGGCTTGGAATCTCTCTCCTTCTCCCCCTCTATCTCTCTCCCCCTCTATTTCTCCCGCCCTCTATCTCTCTCTATCCCTCTATCTCTCTCTATCCCTCTCTCTCTCTCTCTCCCTCACCGTTTCTCTCTGTCTCTCTCTCTCTCTCTCTCTCTCTCTCTGTCACTGCTCTCCCTCTATCTCGCTGTCACTCCCTCTCTCTCTGTCTCTCCATCTTTATCTCTCTCCCTATCTGTCTTTCTCTCCCTCTGTCCATGTCTCTGTTCTCTGCCTATCCCTGTTTCTATCTCCGGCTCTCTCTCCCTCTGTCTCTCTCTCCCCCCTCTGTCTGTCTCTCACTCCCCCCTCTATCTGTCTCTATCTCCCCCTCTGTCTCCCTTTGTCGCTGTCTATGGCAAACCATCTCTCTTTGTAGTCGATTTGTGTTCTCCTCACAGCTTATTGTCCCACCTGACCTTGTATCTCTCTCCTTTGCTCCGTCTCACTCACTCTCTCTCCCCCTCTCTCTTCCCCCCATTTCTCTCTCCCGCCATTTCTCTCTTCACCACCGCCACCCCCCCCCCCCCCCTGCAATCTCTCTTCAAGTGTCCTGTTATCACATCCTTTATTATAGATTCGAGCATTTTCCCTATGACTGATGTTTGACGAACAGGTCTTCAGTTCCCCATTTTATCTCTCCTTCCTTTTGTAAATAGTGGGGTTACATTTGCTACCTTCTAATCTGCCTCTCTCACTCTGCCTGTCTCACACTGCCTCTGTCTCTCTCTGTCTTTCCCCCTCTCTCTCTCTCTCTCTCTCTCTCTCCATCTCTCCCTCTCTGTCTTTTTCTCTCTCTCGCACTATCTCTCCCTCTCTCACTCTACCTCTGTCCACGTCTCAATTTGTGCCTCCCTCACACCATCTCTCCCTCTCTCTCTGTCTCTCGCTAGCTCTCTGTCTGCCTCTCTATGTCTGCCTCTCTGTGTCTCCTTCTCTCTCTGTGCCTCTCTCACTCTCTATCTGTCTCTCCCCCAGCTTTCTCTCTCTGTCTCTCCCTCTCTCTCTTTCTCAGCCTCTGTCCATGTCTCAATTTGCGCCTCTCTCACACCATCGCTCCCTCTCTCTCTGTCTCTCTCTGTCTCTCTTTCACAGCCTCTGTCCACGTCTCAGTTTGTGTATCCCCACACCATCTCTCCCTCCCTCGCTCCCTCCCTCCCTCTCTCTCTCTCTTTCTCCCTGTCTCCCTCCCTCTCTCTCTCTCTGTCCCTATCTCAGAGTTACAGCTCAGATGATTATGCTCTTTATCCATGTGTTATGAACACGACACTTTGTCTCTCTCCCGTTTTCTAGGATGTTGCCAGGACTGGAGAATTGTAGCAATTAGGATAGGCAGGGGTTGTTGTCCTTGGAACAGAGAAGGCTGAGGGGAGATCTGATTGAAATGTACAACATTTTGAGGGTCCTGGATAGAGTGGAGGTGAAGGGCAGAGAACCAGAGCAGAAAGGTCAGTGATGAGGGGGCATAGATTGAAAGTGATTGGTAGAACAATTAGAGGGGAGTTGAGGAAAATCTTTTTCACCCAGAGGGTCGTGATGGTCTGGAACTCACTGCCTGAAAGAGTAGTTGAGGCAGAGACACTCAACTCATTCAAAAGGAGTCTGGATAGGCACCTCAAGTGCCGTAAGCTGCAGGGCTTGGACCAAATGCTGGAAGGTGGGATTAGAATAGGTTGATCATTTTCCGGCTGGCACAGAGAGGATGGGCAGAGAGAGAGAGACAGGGAGAGAGAGAGATAGAGACAGGGAGAGAGAGAGAGACAGAGAAAAGTTGCATCAGCTAGTGTGCAAGGGAGAGAGAGAGACCCAGAGAGAGAGAGACAGGGACAGGGACAGAGAGAGAGACAGGGAGAGAGAGATAGAGACAGGGAGAGTGAGAGAGAGAGAGAAAAGTTGCATAAGGTAGTGTGCAAGGGAGAGAGAGAGAGACAGGGAGAGAGAGAGAGACAGGGAGAGAGAACATAATTGAACATAGAACATAGAACAGTACAGGCCCTTCGGCCCACGATGTTGTGCCAAGCCTTTAGCCTACTCTGAGATCAAACTACCTACATACCCTTCATTCCACTATCATCCATGTACCTATCCAAGAGTCGCTTAAATGTCCCTAATGTATCTGCTTCTACTACCACCGCTAGCAGTACATTCCACGCACCCACCACTCTCTGTATAAAGAACCTACCTCTGACATCTCCCCTAAACATTCCTCCAATCACCTTAAAATTATGCCCCCTGGTGATAGCCCTTTCCACCCTGGGAAAAAGTCTCTGACTATCCACTCTATCTAAGCCTCTCATCATCTTGTACCCCTCTTTCAAGTCACCTCTCATCCTTCTTCACTCTAATGGGAAAAGCCCTAGTTCCCTCAACATTTCTTCAGAAGACATGCCCTCCAGTCCAGGCAGCATCCTGGTAAATCTCCTCTGCACCCTCTCTAAAGCTTCCACATCCTTCCTATAATGAGGCGACCAGAACTGAACACAATATTCCAAGTGTGGTCCAACCAGGGCGTTATAGAGCTGCAGTATAACCTCGTGGCTCTTCAGCACAATCCCCCTGTTAATGAAAGCCAACATCCCATACGCCTTCTTAACAACCCTGTCAAATTGGGTGGCAACTTTGAGCGATCTATGGACGTGGACCCCAAGATCCCTCTGTTCCTCCACATTGCCAAGAATCTTGTCTTTCAGCCTGTATTCTGCATTCAAATGTGACCTTCCAAAATGAAGCACTTCACACTTTTCCAGGTTGAACTCCATCTGCCACTTCTCAGCCCAGCTCTGCATCCTGTCAATGTCCCGTTGCCAGCGACAACAGCCCTCCACACTGTCCACAACTCCAGCAACCTTTGTGCCATCGGCAGACTTGCGAACCCAGCCTTCCACTTCCTCATCCAAGTCATTTATCAAAATCACAAAGAGCAGAGGTCCCAGTACAGATCCCTGTGGAACACCACTGGTCACCGAGCTCCAGGCTGAATACTTTCTATCTCCTACCACCCTCTGACTTCTATGGGCCAGCAAATGCTGTATCCAGACAGCCAAATTTCCCTGTATCCCATGCCTCCTAACTTTCTGAATGAGTCTACCATGGGGAGCCTTATCAAACGCCTTGCTAAAATCCATATACACCACATCCACTGCTCTTCCTTCATCAATGTGTTTTGTCACATCCTCAAAGAATTCAATAAGGCTTGTGAGGCATGACCTGCCCCTCACAAAGCCATGCTGACTATCTCTATTCAAACCATGCTTTTCCAAATAATCATAAATCCTGTCTCTCAGAATCCTCTCCAATAATTTGCACTCCACCGACGTAAGACTGACTGGTCTGTAATTCCCAGGGTAAACCCTATTCCCTTTCTTGAACAAGGGAACAACATTTGCCACCCTCCAATCATCTGGTACTACTCCAGTGGGGATCCGGATGAAACTGACGAGAACAGCTGCCGATACTTTAATCTCCGATCCTGCTGTCTTCACAGTCCAGAGTGTCTGCAGCCACGGCATGCGGTAAGTCCATTGAGGTGAAGAAGGAGCTGCGGGACCCGAGAGAAGTCCTGTGAAAAGGTGCCCCGAACACCCAAAACATCCACGAACGGCCCCCCCGGCCGCAACTTCAAAGCGCCCGCGGGAGATGGCTCGGAGAGCATCTGCAGCGCACTGTCGGCAATGTTGCATGCCTTTATTTAAACCACTGCAAAAAAAAAAACCCTTAGCAAATGTAATCACCTCTAAGTCTGCCAAAAGATGCTTCACCTCCCGAAGGACGTGGATGAGCTTTCCGGACGTCGATGGTGGGCACTGAGGAAATGGCTTATTACCTGCACCAGATTCCACCCCCCCTCCCCCCCCTTTACCCCCCTTCCACCCCCCCCACCCCCGTCCCCTTCCCTGCTCCACCCTCTCAGCTCACCCCCTCACAACCCCGTCCCAGCCCGCCCCCCGTCGCACCATCTTCACCCCGCACCCCCTTCCCCTGCACCCCCCCCCACCCCCTCCCTCTACCCCTCCCCCTTGCATCCCCTCCTCCCACCGGCACCATCCTACACCTGTGTAGGGGCCCCAACAACCCCACTGCCTTGTGGGCGTCTCGGGAGAGACCAAGGCTAAGGGAGTAAACCCTAACAGAAAATCCGGAGCGGAACCCCGTAGGCGGTCATGTGTCACCTTTGGCATGTTTCCAGCAGTTCCTGCAGCCATACTGGTGCCAAACGTCGTGTCCTGCACTCCTTTGGACCCCACCAGAAAGGCCGAGAGGGGGGGTTTTGACGACTGGGCAACTCTCAACCTCCATAAATTTGCCCAGGCATGCGCCATGGAGAGGTCACTCCATAGTTGCCTCACAGCGACTGAAACAACACGGAAGGCAGCAGTTACGGGTTATAAGTCCAGATAAATTGGCGTAGAAACTGGGCGCCACGGGTTGCCTTTGTCGGTGGGAGAGGTCATTGCACCTCACTGGACAGCTACCGCCCGCCTCAAACCGGGCAGCCCCCGGTCAATAAGGTTCTGTCCCGCCACAGTCTGCCTGCTTCAATGGGTGCTTGGAGCTCAGGGTCATTGCCCGAAAGGTGGACTGATACACCGCACCAAACAACATGAAAAAAGGAAAGAAGGTACCAGCCCTTCGCTTTGCAAGCTGGAACGTCAGAACTATGTGTCCTGGCCTGTTGGAAGACCTTACACAAATCAACGATTCTCGGAAGACCGCCATCATTAACAACGAGCTCAGTAGACTCAATGTGGACATTGCAGCACTTCAGGAGACTCGCCTCCCCGCGAGTGGCTCTCTAGCAGAGCAAGACTACACCTTCTTCTGGCAGGGCAGGGATCCTGAAGAACCAAGACAGCATGGAGTGGGCTTCGCCATCAGAAACTCCTTGCTCAGCATGATAGAGCCTCCCTCAAATGGCTCGGAACGCATACTGTCCATCCGACTGCTCACCACCTCTGGTCCAGTACACCTACTCAGCATCTATGCTCCAACACTCTGTTCCGCACCTGAAGCTAAAGACCAGTTCTATGAACAACTCCATAACATCATTAGCAGCATCCCCAACACCGAACACCTATTCCTGCTGGGGGACTTTAATGCCAGGGTTGGGGCCGACCATGACTCATGGCCCTCCTGCCTTGGGCGCTATGGCGTTGGAAGGATGAATGAGAACGGGCAGAGACTGCTTGAGTTGTGTACCTATCATAACCTCTGCATCACCAACTCGTTCTTTCACACTAAACCCTGTCACCAGGTTTCATGGAGGCACCCAAGATCACGTCGTTGGCACCAGCTAGACCTCATTGTCACAAGGCGAGCCGCCTTAAACAGTGTTCAAATCACACGCAGCTTCCACAGTGTGGACTGCGACACCGACCACTCCCTGGTGTGCAGCAAGGTTAGACTCAGACCAAAGAAGTTGCATCATTCCAAGCAGAAGGGCCACCCGCGCATCAACACGAGCAGAATTTCTCACCCACAGCTGTTACAAAAATTTCTAAATTCACTTGTAACAGCCCTTCAAAACACTCCCACAGGGGATGCTGAGACCAAGTGGGCCCACATCAGAGACGCCATCTATGAGTCAGCTATGACCACCTACGGCAAAAGTGCGAAGAGAAATGCAGACTGGTTTCAATCTCATAATGAAGAGCTGGAACCTGTCATAGCCGCTAAGGGCATTGCACTTTTGAACTACAAGAAAGCCCCCAGCGATTTAACATCCGCAGCACTTAAAGCAGCCAGAAGTACTGCACAAAGAACAGCTAGGCGTTGCGCAAACGACTACTGGCAACACCTATGCAGTCATATTCAGCTGGCCTCAGACACCGGAAACATCAGAGGAATGTATGATGGCATGAAGAGAGCTCTTGGGCCAACCATCAAGAAGATCACCCCCCTCAAATCTAAATCGGGGGACATAATCACTGACCAACGCAAACAGATGGACCGCTGGGTTGAGCACTACCTAGAACTGTACTCCAGGGAGAATGCTGTCACTGAGACTGCCCTCAATGCAGCCCAGCCTCTACCAGTCATGGATGAGCTGGACATACAGCCAACCAAATCGGAACTCAGTGATGCCATTGATTCCCTAGCCAGCGGAAAAGCCCCTGGGAAGGACAGCATTACCCCTGAAATAATCAAGAGTGCCAAGCCTGCTATACTCTCAGCACTACATGAACTGCTATGCCTGTGCTGGGACGAGGGAGCAGTACCCCAGGACATGCGCGATGCCAACATCATCACCCTCTATAAAAACAAAGGTGACCGCGGTGACTGCAACAACTACCGTGGAATCTCCCTGCTCAGCATAGTGGGGAAAGTCTTTGCTCGAGTCGCTCTGAACAGGCTCCAGAAGCTGGCCGAGCGCGTCTACCCTGAGGCACAGTGTGGCTTTCGTGCAGAGAGATCGACTATTGACATGCTGTTCTCCCTTCGTCAGATACAGGAGAAATGCCGTGAACAACAGATGCCCCTCTACATTGCTTTCATTGATCTCACCAAAGCCTTTGACCTCGTCAGCAGACGTGGTCTCTTCAGACTACTAGAAAAGATCGGATGTCCACCAAAGCTACTAAGTATCATCACCTCATTCCATGACAATATGAAAGGCACAATTCAACATGGTGGCTCCTCATCAGAGCCCTTTCCTATCCTGAGTGGTGTGAAACAGGGCTGTGTTCTCGCACCCACACTTTTTGGGATTTTCTTCTCCCTGCTGCTTTCACATGCGTTCAAATCCTCTGAAGAAGGAATTTTCCTCCACACAAGATCAGGGGGCAGGTTGTTCAACCTTGCCCGTCTAAGAGCGAAGTCCAAAGTACGGAAAGTCCTCATCAGAGAACTCCTCTTTGCTGACGATGCTGCTTTAACATCTCACACTGAAGAATGCCTGCAGAGTCTCATCGACAGGTTTGCGTCTGCCTGCAATGAATTTGGCCTAACCATCAGCCTCAAGAAAACGAACATCATGGGGCAGGATGTCAGAAATGCTCCATCCATCAATATTGGCGACCACGCTCTGGAAGTGGTTCAAGAGTTCACCTACCTAGGCTCAACTATCACCAGTAACCTGTCTCTAGATGCAGAAATCAACAAGCGCATGGGTAAGGCTTCCACTGCTATGTTCAGACTGGCCAAGAGAGTGTGGGAAAATGGCGCACTGACACGGAACACAAAAGTCCGAGTGTATCAGGCCTGTGTCCTCAGTACCTTGCTCTACGGCAGCGAGGCCTGGACAACTTATGCCAGCCAAGAGCGACGTCTCAATTCATTCCATCTTCGCTGCCTTCGGAGAATACTTGGCATCAGGTGGCAGGACAATATCTCCAACACAGAAGTCCTTGAAGCGGCCAACATCCCCAGCTTATACACACTACTGAGTCAGCGGCGCTTGAGATGGCTTGGCCATGTGAGCCGCATGGAAGATGGCAGGATCCCCAAAGACACATTGTACAGCGAGCTCGCCACTGGTATCAGACCCACCGGCCGTCCATGTCTCCGTTATAAAGACGTCTGCAAACGCGACATGAAATCGTGTGACATTGATCACAAGTCGTGGGAGTCAGTTGCCAGCATTCGCCAGAGCTGGCGGGCAGCCATAAAGACAGGGCTAAATTGTGGCGAGTCGAAGAGACTTAGTAGTTGGCAGGAAAAAAGACAGAGGCGCAAGGGGAGAGCCAACTGTGCAACAGCCCCAACAAACAAATTTCTCTGCAGCACCTGTGGAAGAGCCTGTCACTCCAGAATTGGCCTTTTTAGCCACTCCAGGCGCTGCTTCACAAACCACTGACCACCTCCAGGCGCGTATCCATTGTCTCTCGAGATAAGGAGGCCCAAAAGAACTCCAGTGGACAGTGAGGATGCAAAGATCATCGCCAAAGGCGCGGCAATCTCTTCCCTCATTTCCCGTAATATACTTGGGTATATCCCGTCTGGCCCCGGTGACTTATCTGTCCTCATATCATTCAAAATTTCCAGCACATCCTCCCTCTTAACCTCAACCTGTTAGAGCATATCAGCCTGCTCCACGCTGTACTCACAAACGACCAGGTCCCTCGCACTAGTGAATACTGAAGCAAAGTATTCATTTAGGACCTCCCCTACCTCCTCCGACTCCAGGCACAAGTTCCCTCCACTACCCCTGATCGGCCCTACCCTCACTCTGGCCTTCCTCTTGTTCCTCACATGAGTGCAGAACGCCTTGGGATTTTCCTTAACCCTACCCGCCAAGACTTTTTCAGCTCTCCTCAGTCCATTCTTCAGTTCCTTCCTGGCTACCTTGTAACCCTCTAGAGCCCTGTCTGATCCTTGCTTCCTCAACCTTAAGTAAGCTTCCTTCTTCTTCTTGACCAGCTGGGCGGCACAGTGGCGCAGTGGTTAGCACTGCCGCCTCACAGCTCCAGGGACCCGGGTTCGATTCTGGGCACTGCCTGTGGAGTTTGCAAGTTCTCCCTGTCTCTGCGTGGGTTTTCTCCGGGTGCTCCAGTTTCCTCCCACAAGCCGAAAGACTTGCAGGTTGGTAGGTAAATTGGCTAGTATAAATTGTCACTAGTATTGGTCGGGAAATATAGGGACAGATGGGGATGTTTGGTAGGAATATGGGATTAGTGTAGGATTAGTATAAATGGGTGGTTGCTGGTCGGCACAGACTCGGTGGGCCGAAGGGCTTGTTTCAGTGCTGTATCTGTAATCTAATCTTAAAAAAAAAGCTGTTCCATATCTCTTGTCATCCAAGGTTCCTTCACCCGACCATCCCTTCCCTGCCTCATCGGGACAAACCTATCCAGCAGTCAGAGCAAGTGCTCCCTGAACAACCTCCACATTTCTGTCGTGCATTTCCCTGAGAACATCTGTTCCCAATTTAAGCTTCCCAGTTCCTACCTAATAGCATTGTAATTTCCCCTCACCCAATTAAATATTTTCCCATCCCGTCTGCTCCTGTCCCTCTCCATGACTATAGTAAAGGTCAGGGAGTTGTGATCACAATCACCGAAATGCTCTCCACCGAGAGATCTGCCACTTGGCCTGGTTCGTTGCCAAGCACCAAATCCAACATAGCCTCCCCTCTAGTCGGCCTATCTACATATTGAGTCAGGAAACCCTTACTGGACACACCTGACAAATTCTGCCCCATCCAAACTATTTGCACAAAGGAGGTTCCAATCAATATGAGGGAAGTTGAAGTCACCCATGACAACAACCCTGTTACTTCTGCACCTTTCCAAAATATGCCTCCCAATCTGTTCCTCCGTGTCTCTATTACTATTGGGGGGTCTATAGAAAACTCCCAACAAAGTGACTGGTCCTTTCCTGTTTCTGACTTCCACACATACTGACTCAGTAGACAAACCCTCCTCGACGACCTCCCTTTCTGCAGCTGTGATACTATCCCTGATTAACAATGCCACTCCCCCACCTCTTTTACCTCCCTCCCAATTCATTTTGAAACATCTCAACCCTGGAACATCCAACATCCATTCCTGCCCCTGTGATATCCAAGTCTCCGTAATGGCCACAACATCATAGCTCCAAGTACTGATCCATGATCTAAGTTCATCACCCTTCTTCCTGACACTTCTTGCATTAAAATAGACACACTTCAACCCATCATACTGGCTGCACCTTTGCCCTGTCAACTGTCTAACCTTCCTCACAGACTCTCTGCACTCTGTATGTGCCTGTTCAACAGCTTCCCCATCCACTGATCCGTGTCTCCGGTTCCCATCACCCTGCCAAACTAGTTTAAATCCTCCCGAAGAGCTCTGGCAAACCTCCCGCCCAGAATATTGGTCCCCCCTCCAGTTCAGATGCAACCCGTCCTTCTTGTACAGGCCCCACCTTCCCCAGAAGGTATCCGAATGATCCACATATCTGAAGCCCTCCCTCCTGCACCAGTTCTGTAGCCACGTGTTCAGCTGCACTCGCTCTCTGTTTCTCGCCTCACTTGCACGTGGCACCGGTAACAATCCTGGGATTACTACTCTGCCCGTCCTGCCTTTTAGCTTCCAACCTAACTCCCTATATTCGCTTTTCAGGTCCTCATCCCTTTTCCTAGCTATGTCATTGGTACCGATGTATACCACGATTTCTGGATGCTCCCCCTCCCCCTTAAGAATACTGTAGAGTCGATCCAAGCCATCCAAGCCCATGACCTGGCCCCTGTGTCTTTCCCCTGGTAGGTAGTCACCCACCACCCACCTCCCCCACCCCCTGCAACAGTTTCAAAACGGTATACTTATTATTGAGGGGAACGGCCACAGGCAATGCACCTATACCCTTTCCTTCCCCTGACGGTCACCCAGCTACCTTTATCCTGTTACTTACGTGTCACTACTTCCCTATAACTTCTCTCTATCACGCCCGCAGCTACCCGAATTATCCGCAGTTCATCCAGATCCAACTCCAGTTCCCGACCGCGGTCTGTGAGGAGATGGAGTTGGGTACACTTCTCACAGGTGAAGTCAGCAGGGACACAAGTGGTGACCCTTACCGCCCACATCCTGCAAGAGGAGCATGCAACTGCCCTAGCTTCCATCCCCTCTGCTCTAAATTGACAACAGAGATTTTAAAAAATGAAAAAAGTAAAGGAAAACCTTACCTTACCAAACCCTCCACACAAGAGTCCTTTTTATTGGTTAGAGGTGGAGCATGGGTGGGAGACACGACACGTTTAGTGTTTCGGGTATAGCCACTGCCCGAATATATAAGTTCACTTACCCAGCAGTCTCTGTGTCCGCGTTCGCCGAATCACGAGGTAAGTTCTTGACAGCTTAACTTACCTTCCCGGCTGCCCCCTGCCTCGCGCTCTCACCGCTCCCGCTGCTCAAATGGAAATTGCCCTTGAGAAGGTGGTGTTGAGCCTTCTTCTTGAACTGCTGCAGTCCATGTGGGGTAGGTGCACCCACAGTGCTGTTAGAAAGGGAGATCCAGGATTTTGACCCAGTCACAGTGAAGGAGCAGCGAGAAAGTTCCAAATCAGGTTGGTGTGCGACTTGAGGGAAACTTGCAGGTGGTGGTGTTCCCATACGTGTTTCCTATTTGTTTGCTCTCTATCTCCTCCTCCTTCTTTCTAGACGTCCCTGTCCTCCAGTCCCTCTCTGTCATGAGAACCGAAGAACAGAAGGAAGGTGCAGGAACAAAGAGACCTGGGGATGTCTGTGCACAAATTGAAGGTGGCAGGTCTAGTTGAGAAAGTGGTTAAAAGGCATATGGGATCCCACGCTTTGCAATAGAGGCTTCGAGTAAAAAAGCAAGGAGGTTATGATGAAGTTTTATAAAATACTGCTTCATCCTCAACTAGTATTGTGTTCAATTCTGGACACTGTACTTTTGGAAGGATGTGGGGGCTTTAAAGAGGATGCAGAAAAGATTCACGAGCAAGGTTCCAGGGATGAGGGACTTCCGTTACGTGAATAGATTGGAGAAACTGGGGTTGTTCTCCATCGAGATGAGAATCTTAAGATTAGATTTGATCGAGGTGTTCAAAATCATGAGGGGTCCGGACAGAGTAGATGTTGGAGTAGGAATGCAGCACTTAGGACATGCCAGACCCATTTCTGTTGAGTGTTTACTTAAACAAGTGAATTGACCATTTAATATTTTAACTTACTTAACCCCTGTGTTCCCACAAAGATCAAGTTAGCAAATTCAACGGTGGCCACTTTGACTTCATCCCATCGTGTCTTCTGCACATTCTCACAGGACAGCAGGTATAACTGTAGTCATAGAATTCAGCTGAAAATTGATCGGCTGTATTGTTATTTCAGTCCATATTTACAGTACACACGGTACCTTACTGTTGTAATCAAGTCATAGAGTATCTATTCATCCCATTGGGGCAAAATTGCACTGGCTCAACATTCACACCAAATACTGAAGCATTCCACAATGCAAGACTCACAAGTTCAACACAAGTTTCCTTTTCTGAGTCTCACTGGCCTGTTCTGATTCTCTGTGGGATTACTGATGCTTATCCTCCATGTGAGCAGTCATCCTAATCCCGTGTGCCTGTCCTGCTCCCAAACCCGTCATCCGCTTACATTAAGGCAAGTGATACAGGTGTGTCTCAGTGACTGAGGCAGGTGAGTCTTGAGGCTGAGCGGGGCACAGTGAGTGACCCGGGTTCAACCGACACTCCAGGGAATGTTTAAATGGAACTTTACTTTGTATGTAAGCCATGCTGTACCTTCTCTCAGATTGTTCGATGGGGCAGTGCAGACGAGGAGAGTTATTCCTTACCCATTTTAAATATGGAGAAGTGAATATCCAAGAGATTGTTTTAAATGTGATGAGGGTTTCTGCCTCTATCACCCTTTCAGGCAGTGAATTCCAGACACCTACCAGCCACTGGGTGAAGAAACTATTGATGTGTTTCGTTCACTTAAGTTTGATGTCAATGTTTCCCCAGGATGTTGACGCTGGGGGATTCAGCGATGGGATAATGCTTTGAATGCCAAGGGGAGGTGTTTGGATTCTCTCTTGATGCAGATGGTCATTGCCTGGCACTTGTGTGATGTGAATGTTCCTTGCCACTGGTTGGCCCAAACCGGAATGTTGTCCGGGTCTTGGTGCATGTCGCTCTGGAAGGCAAAATACTGTGGATGCTGGAAATCTGGAAAGCATCGAGCAGAATCACTAACTCTGTTTTTATCTCCACAGATGCTGCCTGACCTGCTCAGTATATCCAGCATTTTCTGCTGGGATCTCAGCTGAAGCTGGTTGGACTGGGAACACTACCCTGATAAACTCCTGCAGTGAAGGCCTGGGACTGAGATGATTGACTTCCAACAACCACAACAATCTTCGCTTGTGCTCGGTATGATTCCAACCATTGGAGAGTTTTCCCACGATTCCCACTGACTTCAGTTTTACTCGGGCTCCTCGATGCCACACTCAGTCAAACGCTGCCTTGAGGTTCTGGTCAGTCGCTCTTCCCAGTAGCAGACAGGAGTGAATCCTTCCCTTTGACCCATTGTGTACTGAACATGCTCTGCTTCTTCACAGCCTGATACAGGACTGTACACGGCCGATTAATGTAGCCCATCAAACACTCCCAGAGCAGCTTAAGTACAGCTTACGCACAGAGTACAGTTCCTTCAACATTCTCTCTCTGTCTCTCCCTGCTGCAATCTCTGACATTAGGAGAGAGACAGAGGGAGCGAGGGTTAGATATGAAGGCAGAGACAGGGCTGTGGAGAGGGAGAAAGTTGGAGAGAGAGGTTGTTGCAGTGGACTGAAAGGGAGAATGTAAGACATATTAATTTGATTTAATCCTGAACTGCTGTGTGTTATTACAATTAGGTATGGAGAGAAAAAAAACATAAGGAGAGGGAGAAATGTAGATAAAGTCGGGGCCCAGGTGGAAACTTTTGATGATCCATAAGGAATAGCCTCCAATTTAAACAACCAGCAAGCTATTCCACAGTGGGAGCCATCACACCATCGTGATATTGTTTGTGGAAATTTCATTTTGGGTTATTGTTTAATTTTTAAACCAGTGATTCATAGATTCTTGTTAACCAACGATATTAAGAGATAAGGGGCAAAGGCAGGATATATGGTGTAAGTTAGATCACAGATCAGCCCTCATCTCATTGAATGCCAGAATAGAATTCTGGGGTGAAATTTCATCCTCCTCTTCCAATATACCTTTAGTCCCCCTGTCAGTCTATTTATCTCTGTCTCTCTCTCTCTGCCTCTCTGTGTCTGTTTCAGACAGTGTGGAGTGAGATTCACTCTGTATCCACCCCATGATGTTCCTGCCCTGGGAGTGTGTGATGGGACAGCATAGACAGAAATTTGCTCTGTGTCAAACCCAACATTATGCTTGGCTTGGAAATGTTTAATGGGACAGTGTAGCTGGAGCTTTACTGTGTATCCCTGGAATTTGGAAGGTTATGGGATGATTTGATGAATGTTTTCAAGATAATAAGGGAAACTGATAGGGTGGACAGAGAGTACCAATTCACACTGGTTGCGGAGTCTTGAACTTGGGGGCATTGTCTAAAAATATAAACGTAGTCTAAAAATCTTTCAGGATTGAAATGAAGAAACACTTCAACACACCAGGTGTGGTATCAGTTTGGAACTCTCTTCCACAATCAACAATTGATGCTGAGCCACTTGTTAATTTTTAAACCTGAGTTTGATAGATTTTTGCCAACCAAACGTATTAAGGGGCAAAGATAGGTACATGGAATTAGATCACACATCAGCCATGAGCTCAGTGAATGGCAGAAGAGGGTTGAGGGGCCAAATGGCCTCCTCCTCTTACTCTGTCGAACGACATATATCCTGCTATCACTCTCTGTGCATTGGTCTGTGTCTCTCTTTGGTTCTCTTTCTGTCTGTCTGCCTCTCTAATTCTCCTCTTCAAACATCTGTGGAAATCCACAAACATTAGTCAGCCATTTTAGGTTGGTTTTCGGTGGCCATTTTATGTTACCACAACACTGGGGCATTTATTTCAGAGACAGACACCACACCAATGTGAGGTTAGTGCTTAAAATGTGACAGAGACACAGACATGAGAGACACTGAGACACACAGTACTAGAAAGGAATCAATCTTGCCCTTATGCTCAATAATTTGTCCTCCACTGTGATTAGACTGGGTATTCTGTAATTACTCAGTCTATTACTTTCTCCCTTGTTCATCAACAGTACAACATTAGCAGTCCTCCAGTCCTCTGGATCTACACCTGTAACCCGAGAGGTTTGGAAAATGATGGTCAGAGCCTCTGCTGTTTCCTCCCTTGCATCTCTTAACTGTCTGAGCCTGGTGAATTATCAGCTATCCAAGATTCGAAACCCCTTAATATTTCCTTTCTCATTGTTTATCCCATTCAATATTTCAAACCCCTCCTCCTTGACTACAATGTTTGCTTCTTTCCCTCTTTTGTGAAGACAGTCACAAATGCATTCATTAAGAACTATGCCCGCATCTTCCACCTCCACTGGTAGGAAAAAGGAGTAGAGACCGTGGTACAGTGATATTCCCCATGGGTTTGCATTAGGACCACTGATCTGTTTGATATATATTAATGACTTAGACTTGGGTATACAGGGCATAACTTCAACATTGTGCCATCTGCAATGTAATAAACAGGGAAGGGAATAGGAGTAGACTTCAGGAGGATAGAGGCCGTCTGGTAAAATGGTCAGACACATGGCGGGTAAAAATCAACGCAGAGAAGTGTAAAATGATGCATTTTGGAAGGAAGGCTGAGGAGAAGCGCTATAAACTGAAACGCTGAATGTTAAAATGGGTGCAGGGGCACAGAGATCTGGGATTTCACTTGTGTCACTTTTTATATCTTAAAGATTCAATTTGGGGCTTGGAATCCTGTCAGTTGAATTTAGCTTCATCCCGAAAAGTGTTAGCAGACATGTTGGGAAATGTGTCAAAAGCTGTTTCCATTCATACATTCCTGTATTGTGGAAATGCGAGCTATCTTTGCAGAGACAGGAAATAGGTGTGTTTGAATGGACCTGCAGGTTTTGGTTGATGCGAGAAGGTGAGAATTTGAATTGTGTCCCTTGCAGATACACAGATTTGAAGGTATTTACAGAACACCACATGAAGTAGTTTACCAATGTCTGACAAATTTCAAAGTCTTCAGACACATGGAAGAAGAGTAGAAGGGGACAATATACAAAACCCGAGACAGTCAGGCAACGGCAGTAGTGTAATGAATCTCTCTTGATAAGTTTTAATTTGATGTCCTGAGTTGAGGATTGAAAAAGCAGTAGTTCAAATCCCACACTGGGCTGTTGTGAATTTGAAGTCTGGTTTTTCTGCAAACTAACATAAATCTGGAATTTAAAAACCTCAAGGATGGAATGATTCACTCCTATCTAATAGTGCAAAGTCCGTCTGTGTCTCAGTTTTGCTGTAGTTAGTAACGATTTACAATGGTGGGGTAGAATGCAACATAACCAATTTGCAAATGACAGAAAAGTAGGCAGCATTGTAAGCAGTGTAGCTGGAAGCGTGAAACTGCAAAGAGATATTAATATCTGAAGTGAATGGACAAAACTGTGGTAGATAGATTTCAATGTCAGCAAAAAAGACTGAACCAGAGTACTTTACTCTGAATACTATCATGGCTGATCATCCACTTCAATGTCTTTTTCCCACACTATCACCATATCCCTTTATGTCATTGGTATTTAGAAATCTGTCAATCTCTGCTTTAAACATACTCAATGACTGAGCTTCCACAGCCCTCTGGAGTAGAGAATTCCAAAGATTCACAAACGTCTGAGTAAAGACATTTCTCCTCACCTCTGTCCTAAGTGGCTTCCCCCTTATTTTGAAATTGTGTCCCCTGGTTTTAGACTCCTCAACCAGGAGAAACATCTAACCTACATCCACCCTGTCTTTCGCTTAAAGTATTTGTTGGTTTCAATGAGATCACTCCTCGTTCTTCGAAACTCTAGAGAACACAGGCGTAGTTTCCCCAATCTCTCTTCATAGGACAGTGCCATCCTCCCGGCAACAAGTGTGGTGAACATTCGTTGCACTCGTTCGATGGCAATACTATCCTTCGTAAGGTAAGGGGACCAAAAATGCACTCAGTACTCCAGGTGCGGTCTAAACAAGCTTCAATATGATTGAAGCAAGACTTCACTACTCCTGTACTCAAGTCCTCTTGTGATAAAGCCAAACATACCATCAGCCTTCGTAATTGCATTCTGCACCTGCATGTTAGCTTTCAGTGACGTATTGACGGGGCACCCAGATCACTTTGTACATCTACACTTTCTAATCTCTTACCATTTAAAAAATACTCTGCACATCTGTATTTCCTTCCAAAATGGATAACCTCTCATTTTTCCCACATTATATTCCATCTACTACATTCTTTCCCATTCCCAAAGTCTGTCCAAATCCCCTTGATGCCGCTTTGTATCTTCTTCACAACACACATTCCCAATTTTTGTCATCAGAGAACTTGGGAATATTACATTTGGTCCCCACATCCAAATCATTGAAGTATATTGTGAACATCTGGGGCCCAAGTACTGATCCTTGTGGTCACAGCCTGCCAATGTGAGAATGACCTGTTTATTCCTACTCTCTGTTTTCTGCCTGTTAACCAATCCTGAATCCATACCAGTATATTACCTCCTGTCCCATGTGCTTTAATTTTGCTAACCAATCTCCTGTGGGAGACTTTATCAAAAGCCTTCTGAAAATCCAAGTACACCAAGTCCGCCTTTATTAATTCTGTTAGTAACATCCTCAAAAAACTCCAATGGGTTCGTCAAACATGATTTCCCATTCATAAATCCATGCTGACTATGCCCAATCAGATCATTATTATGCAAGTATCCATTTATCACATCCTTTAGAAGAGATTCTAGCCTTTTCCCAATGCTTGATGTAAGGCTAACGGGTCTCTAATTCCCTGTTTCCTCTCTCCCTCCCTTCTTAAATAGTGGGCTGACGTTTGCTACCTTCCAATCTGCAGGATCCATTCCAGAAAGTATAGAATTTCGGACGATGATCACCAATGCATCCACTATCTCCATAGCTATCTCTTTCAACACTCTGGGATGTAGAATATCAGGTCCTGGCAACTTCTCAACCTTCAGCCCCATTAATGTCTCCAATACACCCTTGTTATTTATACTAATTTCCTTCAATTCCTCATGCCCCTTGAACCCTTGGATCTCTAATTCTGGGAGATTTCTTGTTTCTTCCTCAGTGAAGACAGAGACAACGTCATCATTTAGCTTCTCTGCCATTTCTCTATTCCCCATTATAAACTCTCCTGACTCTGCCTGTAATGGACCCACATTTGTCTCAGCCAAACAATTCCTTTTTATGTCCCTATTAAAACTTTTACAGTCCGTTTTTATGTTGTTATGTTTGGGGGAGTCTGGGACTAGTGATCATAGTCTCAAGATTAGAGGCAGACCTTTCAGGAGTGAAGTTAGGAAACACCTCAACAGACTAAAGGTGGTGTTAATTTGGAACTGTCTTCTGTAAATCACCATTGATGCTAAATCAATTGTTCAATTTTAAATCTAAGATTGACCTTCGCGAATGTCTTTTGGAAATTGAAATATTATTCTGTCATTCTCTGTCCCTTGGGCAGTCTGTTTGTGTGTGTGGCTGTGCATGTGTATCTCTTTGTGTGTGTGTGAGCGTGTCTGTGTTTCTGTGTGTGTTTTGCTGTGTGCGTGTGTGTCTCTCTGTGTGCGTGTGTGTTTCTCTGCGTGTGTGTGTGTGTCTGTCTGTGTCTTTTCCTGTTTCTCTCTCCTCTCTGAGAACCTCAGTAAAACTCCACATACATCAATTTGCCATTTTAAGTTGGCTGCTTTTGGTGATACCACAACTGCAGAGGGTGCACTTCCTTCTGCAGGCTGGTAAGAAATCCACATCCCGCTCTTTAACGGCATATTCTGTCTGCTTTGTATACTGTAATTGATTAATCCCTAATAATTGATCATGTCCTACGAGGAAAGATGGGGGGAGCGAGGGCTTTTCTGATTGGAGCGAAGAAGGATGAGAGGTGACTTGATAGAGGGGTACAAGATGATGAGTGGCATAGATAGAGTGGATAGCCAGAGACTTTTTCCCAGGGTGGAAAGGGCTATCACGAGGGGGCATAATTTTAAGGTGATTGGAGGAAGGTTTCGGGGAGATGTCAGAGGTAGGTTCTTTACACAGAGAGTGGTGGGTGCGTGGAATGCGCTGCCAGCGGTGGTAGTATAAGCAGGTACATTAGGGGCATTTAAGCGACTCTTGGATAGGTACATGGATGATAGTAGAATGAAGCGTATGTAGGTAGTTTGATCTTAGAGTAGGTGAAAGGTTCGGCACAACATCGTGGGCCGAAGGGCCTGTACAGTGCTGTACTGTTCTATGTTCTATGTTCAATGTTCTAAATCTGACATTGCTTACTGTTTGAAAGGCTCAAGGTTTACTTTCCTCCCAGGGCTGATTAAAAGTTCGAGTTTACCTCAGTGTTTTGGAAATATCAAACCCTGATCCCGCACCCAGCAAAGTAATTTACATGATGGGACGCTGCAAATATTGTTGTACTCAGAACGCACGGTACCTTCATGTTGCAATAAGATGTTATAATCTCTGTTCAGATAACTCTCATCCAACAGGGGCAAAATTTCACTGGGTCAACATTCTGATCAAACACTAAAACATTACAGAAAGCGAGGCTCACAAATTCAACACAAGTTTCCTTTTCTGAGTCTCGCTGGTCTGTTCTGATTTTCTGTTGGGACATCAGCCTCGATTTTGTGTTCAGACCTGAAGCCACAGTGCTAACCACTGCGCCACTTTGCCGCCCTTTCTTGCAGTTCGACAGTGCAATGTGCTTAGCGGCGATGACAGGTTCCAGCGATTGAAATCAATCTGCATTCTGCTTCTCACGTTTGCCATAAATGGTCATTGCTGAGTCATAGATGGCGTCTCTATTGTGAGCACACTTGATCTCTGCATTCCGTGTGGGAGTGTTTTGAAGGGCTTTTTCAAGTGAATTCAGAAACTTGTGTAACAGCTGCAGATAAGATATTCTGCTGTGTTGATTTGCGGGTGGGGGGGGTGGGGTGGGGTGGGGTGGGGCCTTCTGCGTGGAGTGATGTAACTTCTTTGGTTTGAGTCTAACTGTGCTGCACACCAGGGAGTGGTCTGTGTCACAGTCTGCACTGTGGAAGCTCGCCTTTTGATGATGATGTCCAGCTGGTGCCAACGATGTGATCTTGGGTACCTTCATGAAATCTGGTGTAAACCGTAGCGCAGAGTCAACTCCCCCTTGTCCCCTTTATTCCCTTTACCCACTTGATCCTGGCCATCACGTGGGACTAGGTCCTCTTAATTCAGGCTCAGGCTGGATGTTTGCGATATCGGGTTACAGGAGAGCCACCCTCCATCTAATCCACCGGCTACAGTTAATGGCTTAGTGCAACGAGGAGGAAACTCATTCCTTTCTTTATCTATCAATTTATTTTATTCACGTTGTTGTACAATGTCAGAACAAGGCTTATATACTTGGTTAGACAAAAGCATGCAACTCAAACTGGGTTACACAGTTAGCAACAAAGCTAGCTAGAATTGATAAGCACACCCAGTAGGTTCCTCTGACCTTTCCCTGACCTAGTCACAGAACACAAAGGATGATACCCGAAAAAGGGGAGAGCTGACGCTCGCCAGGCGTTCCATTCTCTCTCTCTTTTACGTCGTCGCCGCATTGCTCACGCAGGGTCTTCGAATGGTTGGTCTCCGGAGTTTATTGCTGGCTCCATGCCCGAGAATTTCTATACTTATTCTCCTTCTTTTCTCTCCAAAACTGAGCTGTCTCTTTCTGGTTGGTTTAAGCCTGCTCACCTCGTTCATATCTTCTCCTAATTGGCGGAGGCCCAAAGACCCTGGTATCACACCGTGTCCAAATAAGGCTCTTTACCTTTGATCTCTCCTTTGTTTTGTCACATAAATTAATTAGTTCAAACTGTTTTTACCAGCACAGGCCAGGTTAGTATAACTGAGCTCCAGGTTAGTATAATTCACAAACAATCCAGCAGTTTGTAACAAACTCTGTATTTCTCGTAGCCCCTGACCAACACTGGTGACAGGGTATAGTGTGAAAGAAAGAGTTGGTGATGCAGCGGTTGTGCAGTCTCTGTCCATTCTCATTCACAATTCCAATGCCATAGCGTCCAAGGCAGGAGGGCCATGTGTCATGGTCAGCCCCAACCCTGGCATTAAAGTCCCCCAGCAGGAACAAATGTTCGATATTGGGAATGCTGCTAATTATATTATGGAGTTCCTCAAAGAACTGGTCTTTTACTTCATGTGTGGAGCAGAGTGTTGGAGCATAGATGCTGAGTAAGTGTTCTGGACCAGAGGTGCTGAGCCGTCGGAAACAGTAGGCATTCCGAGCCATTTGAGGGAGGCTCTATCATGCTGAGCAATGCGTTTCTGATGGTGAAGCCCACTGCATGCTGTCTTGGTTCTTCGGGATCCCTACCCTGCCAGTAGAAGGTGTAGTTTGTCTTGCTCTCTTTGAGATCCGCTGACAGGGAGGCGTGTCTCATGAAGTGCTGCAAAGTCCACATTGCGTCTACTGAGCTCGTTGTTAATGATGGTGGTCTTCCGAGAATTGTTGATTTGTGTAAGGTCATCCAACAAGCCGGGACACAAAGTTCTGACGTTCCAGCTTGCAAAATGAAGACTTGGTACCTTCTTTCCTGTTTTTGTCGTGCTGTGTGGTGCAGTGTCACAGTCCACTTGTCGGGCACCTTTACTCTGCATCTTACCCCGCACTGTACCTGCCCTGGAAGTGGAAAAGAGAAGATGGAGATTTACTCTATCGCTGACTATGGGCTGCACTCGGCTTGGCAGTATTTTTTGGGACACTGTAGATGGAGCTGTACACTAAATAGCTGGAATTTACAAGATAATAATGGAACGAAGGGTCGATAGAGAGAAACCCTTCTCACTGGCTGGGGGAGTCTTCGACCAGGGGCACAGTCTCAAAATCGAACATTATTCTAAAACACTTTGAAGAGTGCAATTAAGAAATATTTCCACACACAAAGGGTGGTAGAAGCTTGGAACTGTCTTCCACAAGTGACTCTTCCCTATCCCTATCTCTGTAGTCTCCTCCAGCTCCACAATCCTCTAATATCTGCGATCCGCTAATTCTGTCCTTTTGAGCAGCCCCAATTTTAATCGTCCCACCATTCATAGCCGTGCCTTCCAGCTGCCAAAGCCCTAACTCTGGAATTCCTTTCATACTCCTCTCCGTCTCACTACCTGTTTTCCTCTTTGATGACGCTCCCTCAGACCAACCTATTTGACCAAGTTTTTGGTCGTCTCGTCTAATATCTCCTTAAGTGACTCAGTGTCAAATTTGCATTTTCTTTATTTATTTGTTGGATCTGTGCATTACTGGCGAGACCGGAATTTATTGCCCATCTCTAATCACCCTTGAGAAAGTGATGGTTAATCTCCTTCTTAAACCACTGCAGTTTATGTCATGCCGGTACACCCACAGTACTATTAGAAGACAGTTCCAGGATTTTCACCCAGTGACAGTGAAGGAGCAGTGGTCTCATTGCTCATCAGGATGGAGTGTGACTTGAAGGGAAACTTGCAGTTGGTCCTGTTCCCATGTGCTTTTTCACTCTCTATCCTCCTCATTCTCATACTATTCTCCCTAGTCTCTTAGTCTATCTCTCTCTGTCTCTCGCCCTCTCTATCTCTCTTTCTCCAACTCTGTCCATGACATTATCTGTGTCTCTCTCACACTATCTCTCACTCTCCCTCTTTTAATCACTCTCTCCTTCCCTCTCTCCTTGGACAACCATGCTTTTAGTCATTTTGTGGTTAATTTCGAACCTGTAACTCTTGCCCTTGCTGGGAAGGTCACTGTAGTTTGAAAATATCAAACATAGATCCAATACTCACCCGAAAACACTCACACAAAAGCCCCAATAATGAACTGAACAGAACCTGGGGATTATTACTAAGGTTCTGTCAAGCTGTCCTTACACCCTGTCTCCCTTCTTCCATGCTTGTAAAGGGTATCAGTTTTTAAAAAATAATATTTTTTCAACAGCAGGGGCGGCACAGTGGCGCAGTGGTTAGCACTGCAGCCTCGCAGCTCCAGGGACCCGGGTTCAATTCTGGGTACTGCCCTGTGTGGAGGTTGCAAGTTTTCCCTGTGTCTGCGTGGGTTTTCTCCGGGTGCTCCGGTTTCCTCCCACAGCCAAACGACTTGCAGGTGATAGGTAAATTGACCATTATAAAATGCCCCTAGTGTAGGTAGCGAATATGGGATTACTTTAGGGTTAGTATAGATGGGTGGTTGTTGGTCGGCACAGACCCGGTGGGCCGAAGGGCCTGTTTCCGTGCTGTATCTCTAAATAAATAAAAAATAAATAACATTATATGTAGAAGTAAATGAAACCTGTGGCTAAACATCAATAGCCATTTGTTTCAGAAAGTTCCAAACAAATATCACACCTGGTGTGTTGATATCTTTCTTCATTTCACTCCTAAAAGGTTTTTAGGCTATGTTTAGATTTTTAGACTATGCCCCAAAGCTCCTGACTCCGCAGCCAGTGGGAATAGTTACTCTCAGCAGACCTTATCATTTCCCCTTATTATCTTGAAAACAGTAATCAAGTCACCCCTTAACCTTCTAAATTCCAGGGATATAGAGTAAATCTCCACCGACGATGTCCCAGTAAACACTCCCAAACCAAGCACAAAGGGAACACAGAGAGGGGAAACCTGGGGTGAGATACAGGGTAAAGACAGGGCCTATTATAGTATAAACATAGAAATGGTCTTATGCAGAACAAACTGACACTGGGTGAAACAAAGCAGAACCAGAGACAGTGTAACAAACCGAGACGTTGTCCAGTGCAGTAATAATGGAGGCAGGGTCTCGTGCTTTACGAGCAGAGGCAGGATCTAGTGCAGTAATAACTGAAATAGATTGTTGGTCTTAAACAGATGAAGACAAGGTCGCTAATCGTGGGGCTGTTTAATTGGGGGATGAAGGGACGGAGTGTAATGTATCCAGTTAGCTTCTAACACAAATTGAGGTGAGACAGTAAGCTGTGAGGAGGACACAGGGAGGGTATGGAGTATGGACTTGATTTGATTTAGATTTGATTTAGAAATACAGCACTGAAACAGGCCCTTCGGCCCACCCAGTCTGTGCCGACCATTAACTAACCCGACGCTAATCCCATATTCCTACCACATCCTCACCTGTCCCGATATTCCCCGACCACCTACCTATACTAGGGGCAATTTATAATGGCCAATTTACCAATCAACCTGCAAGTCTTTTGGCTGTGGGAGGAAACCGGAGCCCCTGGAGGAAGCCCACGCAGACACAGGGAGAACTTGCAAACTCAACACAAGCAGTATCCAGAATTGAAACCGGGTCGCTGGAGCTGTGAGGCTGCGGTGCTAACCACTGCGCCATTGTGCCGCACCATCACTTCTTCAGTGAGTGAGCAAGAAAGTGGCTGATGGGATATACTGTGGTGAAAAGTCAGGTATTCAGATTGGCAGAAAGAAAAAGTAATTGACATTGAAATGATTGTCTTTTATTCAACACTGAGTGGAGTTTGCAAGTTCACCCTGTGTCTGCGTGGATTTTCTCCGGGTGCTCCGGCTTCCGCCCACAAGCCAAAAGACTTGCAGGTTGGTAGGTAAATTGGCCGTTATAAATTGTCACAAGTATAGGTAGGTGGTAGGGAAATAGAGGGACAGGTGGGGATGTGGTAGGAATACGGGATTAGTGTAGGATTAGTATAAATGGGTGGTTGATGGTCTGCACAGACTCGGTGGTCCGAAGGGCCTGTTTCAGTGCTGTATCACCAAACTAAGCATTATTTACATCAGAGTCAGATCTGCTGATGTAATATATTTGTTCAGGTGAGTGTAACTAATAACACTAATCAGGGGTATAACCCTGTCAGTGGAGACTTGTTCCCTGTATAAATCAACACCCATTGGAATGGATCAGCTCATAGTGCTGGAGCTGTGGTTCCAGGCTAACAGAAGTCTCTGCTTCTCACAGAAATGGGATATTCAGTAATCCTTCAGATCGCATTCATTTATTATCCTGTACTTGCTGCAATTGGAGTTCCTGGTAAGACTGTACATCAGTTGACAATGGTGTAACTCGATGTTAACTGTGTTGCAGTACTTGGTATTATTTCTCACTGTGTGTTTTACACAGCCACCTGTTCTTTACCAGCAATTTACTGCTGGAATCTTCTCATTGTCTACTCTTTCAGTCTTGCAGGAGCTGCATTATATTTAATGGTATTGGTTTTAGTAACCCTGGAATAGTTACTGGATTATTGTGTCTATTTAATATATTTGAATCAGATGTCTCGGTTAAGATCAAGAAAAAGAGCATCAGGAGATTTTCACACTTTCGTGATGTGCAACTAACCGATCGTGCAATGTTTTTATGATTTTCTTTTTCGCTCTTTGACAACAAGACCTCCCACGGTATCAATGCTACAAGGAGGCAGCACAATATTCTCCCAACCCAATAACATGGTTCAGTTTAACAGGGATTTTAATGTATTTATTGGTTATCACTGTTATAAAATATACTGTGTATGTCTGACGCTGCTTCAGAGGTCTGACTACTGAACTGAGTTTGCTGCTGACTCTTTCACATCTCCTTCTCTGCTTCACCGTGTAGCCTTCACTGTCACTAAACTACATTGTAAAACAGATAGTATTGATGTGATGTTTTATTGCTTGACACTGCATCAGTTGGAATCAAGAGTCATTCCATTTATCTGCAGATTATCAGCTGCACCGCTGGTGTTGGTATTTTATTACTATAACAACACCACATTCTAACGGTGTACTTTATAATTCCAGCAGAATGAATTTCAATGATTGTGAGGTTTGTCTGGAAGAAGCTTTCGATTCTGTTTATTTCATGCATTGTGGATGAAGTGAAGAGTGTAGGTGAACAGGTGGAGATTTGTGTGCTCTGTTGGGACATGAAATTATTCATAGAGGTTTCACCAGTGAGCAAACTGACTCTGAGAATAGAATCATTGAACATGGGGCTGGTGAACAGAACACAGGCACAGAATGTGAGGAGCAAATCGCATGTGAAAAGTGGCATCAAGTAACAGTTTGCAAGGAGTGAGGAGTCCAGAGAGATAGGGAGAGCAACTTAGAAAAGGAGCAGGGAGAATGAAACAGAGGGAAAAAATGAACCAGAAGGAAAGTGAAAGAGGAATAAACAGAGGTGTGAATAAATCACTAACATAAAGTGTTGGAATATCCAGAGTAATTAGTGGGAGAAACTGAGATTTGAAGTTGTCATTTGTCAGATTGTGTTAATTTTACTGTTGGACTTGGTCCTTCAGTGTTTATTTCTGTCACGTCCTCATTTTGTTTTGGAGAAAGTTCCTATTGCTTATCTATTGGCTGAATGGACATAATAAAATCAGTTCTTCACTGATGATAGTTCTTTATTTAAATACTGCACTTCAAAATCTTTCCCACCTTGTACCAGCCACTGTCAACTCTCTGAACCCACAGAAACGAACCAGCTGCACATCCCGCTGTTCTCAAACCTTCCCGACCAGCAGTCTGGAGATAAATCCCCATTTAACTCACTGGATCCCATCTCTGTAAAACCCCTTTGCATTTCCCCACCGGTACTGCATCCTCACTCAGCACTTTCAGTTGCTCCAGTGCTGACTTTATTCGCTTTCTAGATCAATTCCCCAAAATTAATAATAATTGTGTTTCAAACATTTCACTGTGGCAAATAACTGCCCAGGTCAATGAATCAGTTTTACTGTTCAATGCAGCAACAAAACTGGAAATTTCAGCCCAGATCCTGTCAAACTGCTGCTTTGTCTCCAGGTCTGATCAGTAATTTCTCTGCTTCCTTTTCTCTCTCTTCCAGTTAACTTGGTGGCGATTGTGATCCTGTCCCGAGGAAAGTGCGGTCTCTCCAAATGTATCACTTTCTACCTGGTGGGAATGGCAGTGTCTGATCTCCTGGTTGTTATCTATGGTCCTATATTGTTGTGGATTGGTTTCATTTATTTCCCAGACTCATTCCTGAGTATTACTCCTGTGTGTTCTCTCATGGCCGTTCTGTTTTTTGCAGCAACATTTATTTCTGTCTGGCTCACAGTCTCTTTCACCTTTGATCGATTTGTGGCCATTTGTTGTGAGAAGCTGAAAACAAAATATTGCACCAAGAAAACGGCAGCTGTGGTTGCAGGAACAGTGAGTGTGCTGGCCTGTTTAGAGAATGTCCCAGTTTACTTTGCATTTAAACCAAGGTACTTTATTGATAACGTTCCCATGTTTTGTGTTTATAAACCGAGCTTCTTCACTTCCCCCTCTTGGGGGGCATTTGAATTGATTGACCTCATTTTAATCCCCTGTGTCCCGGTCTTTCTGATTTTGCTGCTCAATGTTCTGACTGTCAGACGGATTTTATTCTCCAGTAAAGTCCGCAGGGGATTCCGGGGCCACAGCAATGGAGAGAATAACAAGGACCCAGAGATGGAGAATCGGAGAAAATCAATTGTTTTACTGTTCAGTATATCCGTCAGTTTTATATTGTTATGGCTGACCCGGGTTGTGTATGTCATTTACAAGCGAATTGCAGATAGTCGGGAATTGTTCACCGACAGTGACCCTCACGATACCGCAGAATACACATCAATGATGCTGCAGCTGCTCAGTTCCTGCACCAACACATGTATTTATGTTTTAACCCAGACGAAATTCAGAGAGGAGCTGAAGAAGGGGGTGAAATATCCTGTCAATCTCATTGTTAAATTAGTGAAATCAGAGAAAGAGCTGAAGGGTTTCAAACTCTGAAACTAAATCCCATTCACTAAACTCCCCACAGGATAGAAATTACATTTTATATTCGCAGCACTGAGCCCTGAAACGAATTTCAATCTGATTCTGAGATCACATTTTACTGATAATCTGACCGATTGAGGTGGGATTTCCTCTTCAGATGATTCATGAATGGTATTGAAAATGTGTCACTGGAATGCGCAGCTGAATTCAACTGAACCACCCCTGCAAATGGACAAACTTGCAAATCACAGTGATTGTGAGATGCTGAGGAGCAGAATATGCGGTGAATCAGGGACACCAGCAGATGGAGATGGTGAGAGTGGGCAGTAACTGCAGTGAGAAAGGCAGACCAGCAGATGGAGATGGTGAGAGGGGGCAGTGACTGCAGTGAGACAGGGAGACCAGCAGATGGAGATGGTGAGAGGGGTAGTAGCTGCAGTGAGACAGGGACACCAGCAGATGGAGATATTGAGGGGCAGAAACTGCAGTGAATCAGGGACACCAGTGGATGGAGATGGTGGGAGTGGGCAGTAACTGCAGTGAATCAGGGACACCAGCAGATAGAGATGGTGAGAGTGGGCAGCAGCTGCAGTGAGACATGGACATCAGCAGATGGAGATGGCGAGAGGCAGAAACTGCAGTGAATCAGGAACACCAGCAGATGGAGATGATGAGGTGCAGAAACTGCAGCGAATCAGGGACACCAGCAGATGAAGATGGTGAGAGTGGGCAGTAGCTGCAGTGAATCATGGACAGATGGAGATGGTGAGAGGGGCAGTAACAGCAGTGAGACAGGGACACCAGCAGATGGAGATGGTGAGAGTGGGCAGTAACTGCTGTGAATCAGTGACACCAGCAGATGGAGATGGTGAGAGTGGGCAGTTGCTGCAGTGAGACAGGGACACCAGCAGATGGAGATGGTGAGAGTGACAGTAACTGCAGTGATTCAGGGACACCAGCAGATGAAGATGGTGAGAGGGGCAGGAACTGCAGTGAGGCAGAGTCACCAGCTGTTGGACGAGGTCAGAGGGAGGTAGAAACTGCAGTGAGACAGGGAACCATTAGATTGAGGTGGTGTGAGGTGTCAGTAACTGCAGTAAGACAGGGACACCAGCAGATGGAGATGGTGAGAGTGGGGTCAGTAACTGCAGTGAGACAGGCTCACCAGCAGATGGAGATGGTGAGAGGCGGCAATAACTGCCGTGAATCACGGACACCAGCAGATGGACATGGTGAGGAGCAGAAAGTGAAGTGAATCAGGGACACTAGCAGATGGAGATGGTGAGAGTGGGCAGTAACTGCAGTGAATCAGGGACACCAGCAGATGGAGATTGTGAGAGTGGGCAGTAGCTGCAGAGAGACAGGGACACCAGCAGATGGAGATGGTGAGAGGGGGCAGTAACTGCAGTGAGACAGGGAGACCTGCAGATGGAGATGGTGAGAGGGGTAGTAGCTGCAGTGAGAGAGGGGAACCAGCAGATGGAGCTAGTGAGGGGCAGCAACTGCAGTGAATCAGGGACACCAGCAGATGGAGATGGTGCGAGTGGGCAGTAACTGCAGTGAATCAGGGACACCAGCAGATGGACATGGTGAGAGTGGGCTGTAACTGCAGTGAGACACGGACACCAGCAGATGGAGATGGCGAGGTGCAGAAACTGCAGTGAATCAGGGACACCAGCAGATGGAGATTGTGAGGGGCAGAAAATGCAGTGAATCAGGGACACCAGCAGATGGAGATTGTGGGAGTGGGCAGTAACTGCAGTTAATCAGGGACACCAGTAGATGGAGATGGTCAGAGTTGGCTGTAACTGCAGTGAATCAGTGACACCAGCAGATGGAGATGGTGAGAGTGGGCAGTAGCTGCAGTGAGACAGGGACACCAGCAGATGGAGATGGTGAGAGTGGCAGTAACTGCAGTGATTCAGGGACACCAGCAGATGAAGATGGTGAGAGGGGCAGGAACTGCAGTGAGGCAGAGTCACCAGCTGTTGGAGGAGGTCAGAGGGAGGAAGAAACTGCAGTGAGACAGGGAAACCATTAGATTGAGGTGGTGAGAGGTGTCAGTAACTGCAGTAAGACAGGGACACCAGCAGATGGAGATGGTGAGAGTGGGGTCAGTAACTGCAGTCAGACAGGTACACCAGCAGATGGAGATGGTGAGAGGCGGCAATAACTGCCGTGAATCACGGACACCAGGCGATGGAGATGGCGAGGTGCAGAAACTGCAGTGAATCAGGGACACCAGCAGATGGAGATTGTGAGGGGCAGAAAATGCAGTGAATCAGGGACACCAGCAGATGGAGATTGTGGGAGTGGGCAGTAACTGCAGTTAATCAGGGACACCAGTAGATGGAGATGGTGAGAGTGGGCAGTAACTGCAGTGAATCAGGGACACCAAGCAGATGGAAATGGTGAGAGTCGCAGTAACTGCAGTGAATCAGTGACACCAGCAGATGGAGATGGCGAGAGTGGGCAGTAACTGCAGTGAGACAGGGAAACCATCAGATTCAGGTGGTGAGAGGTGTCAGTAACTGCAGTAAGACAGGGACACCAGCAGATAGAGATGGTGAGAGGGGGAACAATAACTGCAGTGAGACAGGGACACCAGCAGATGGAGATGGTGAGAGGGGGCAATAACTGCAGTGAATTACGGACACCAGGCGATGGAGATGGTGAGAGTGGGCAGTAACTGCAGTGAGATAGGGACACCAGCAGATGGAGATGGTGAAGGGCAGAAACTCTCTATCTGTCTCTCACTCTGTCCCTCCATCTGTCTTTCCCTCTCTGTCTCTCCCTCTCTCTCCTTCTATCTCTGTCTCTCACCCTCTGTCCCTCCACCTGTCTTTCCTTCTCTGTCTCTCCATCAGTCTCATTCCATCTCTGTCTCTGCCAATCTCTCTGTCTCTCTCTCTGTCCCTCATCTGTCTTTTCCTCTCTGTCTCTCCCTATCTCTCCTTCTATCTCTGTCACTCTCTCCCGTCTCTCCATCTGTCTTTCCCTCTCTGTCTCTCCCTCTCTCTCCTTCTTTTTCTGTCTCACTCTCTGTCCCTCCATCTGTCTTTCCCTCTCTGCCTCTCCATCTCTCTCCTCTCTCTGTCACTGCCTCTCTCTCTGTCTCTCTTTCCGTCCCTCCCTCTGTCTTTCCCTCTTTGTCACTCCCTCTCTCTCCTATCTCTGTCTCTCTCACTGTTCCTCCATCTGTCTTTCCCTCTCTGTCTCTCCCTCTCTCTCTCGTTCCCTCCATCTGTATTTCACCCCCTATAACTACCTCTCTCTCCTTCTATCTCTGTCTCTGCCTCTCTCTCTGTCTCGCACTCTGTCCCTCCATCTGCCTTTCCCTCTCTGTCTCTCCCTCTCTCTCCTTCTATCTCTGTCTCTCTCTCTCTATCGCTCCATCTGTCCTTCCCTCCCTGTCATTCCCACCCACTCCTTCTCACTCTGTCTCACATTCTGCCCTTTCACCTGTCTTTCCCTCTCTGTCGCTCCCTCTCTCTCCTTCTATCTTTGTCTCTCTCTTTCTATCCCTCTATCTGTCCTTCCCTCCCTGTCACTCCCACTCTCTCCTTCTCTCTGTCTTTGCCTCTCTCTCTGTCTCTCTCTCTCTCTGTCACTCCCTGTCACTCCCTCTCTCTCCTCCCATCTCTGCCTCTCGCACTCTGTCCCTCCATCTGTGTTACCCTCCCTGTCACTCCCTTGTTCTCCTTCTGTCTCTGTCTGTCTCTCTCTGTCCCTCCTTCTGTCTTTCCCTCTCTGTCTCTTCCTCTCTCTCCTTCCATCTCTGTCTGTCTCTCTCTGCTATCACTGACACGAGGAGAGAGACAGAGGGAGGGAGGGTTAGATATGTAGGCCGAGAGAGGGCTGTAGAGAGGGACAGATTTGCAGAGAGAGTAATTGTTGAGGTGGATGAAAAGGATAATTTAAGACAGATTAATTTGATGTAATCTTTCACTGCTGTGTACGCAAACATATAAGAGATAGGTATGGAGAGAAAAAAAACATCGGGAGAGGGAGAAATGCAGATTAGTTTGGGGCCCAGGCGGACACTTTTGATGATCCAGAAAGAATAGCCTCCATTTTAAATATTCAGCAAGCTATTCCACTGTGGGTACCATCACACCCTCATGATATTGTTTGTGGAAATTTCATGCTGGCTTATTGGTTAATTTTTAAAGCTGTGATTGATAGATTCTTGTTAACCAAACGTATTAAGAGATAAGGGGCAAAGGCAGGATATATGGTGTAAGTTAGAACACTGATCAGCCATGATCTCATTGAATGCCGGAACAGAGTTTTGTGGTTCAATTGCATCCTCCCATTCTAATATCCCCTGTTAAATAGCATTCTTTCTCTGTCAGTCACCCTGTCAGTCTGTGTCTCTCTGTTTCTCTCTTTCTGTCTGCATCTCTCACTCTGTTTCGGACAGTGTGGAGTGAGATTCACTCTGTATCCACCCCATGATATTCCTGAGCTCGGATTGTGTGATGTGACAGCATTGAGGGAAAGTTACTCTGTCTCAAACCCAACATTGTGCTTGGCTTGGAAATGTTTAATGGGACAGTGTAGCTGGAGCTTCATTGTGTACCCCTGGAATTTAGAAGGTTATGGGGCAATTTGATGAAGGTTCACAAAATAATAAGGAAAACTGATAGGGTGGACTGAAAGTAAATATTCCCACTGGCTGCGGAGTCAGGAACTTGGTGCGTAGTCTAAAAATATAAACAGTGGCCACTTTGACTTCATCCCATCGTGTTGTATGTACATTCTCACATATCGCAGGTATAGTAGCACATATGTAACAGGATAGCAGGTATAACTGTAGTCATAGTATTCAGCTTAAAATTGATCAGTTACATTGTTATTTCAGTCCATATTTACAGTACACACGGTACCTTCCTGTTGTAATAAAGTCATATAGTATCTATTCATCCCACTGGGGCAAAATTTCACTGGCTCAACATTCTCAACAAATAGTAAAGCATTCCACAATGCAAGACTCACAGATTCAACACAAGTTTACTTTTCTGAGCCTCGCTGGCCTGTTCTGATTCTCTGCGGGATTACTAATGCTTATCCTTCACATGAGCAGTCATCCTTATCCCGTGTGCCTTCCCGCTCCCAAACCTGGCATCCGCTTACATTAAGGCAAGTGATACAGGAGCGTCTCACTGACTGAAGCAGGTGAGTCTTGAGGCTGAGCCTGGCACAGTGAGTGACCCGAGTTAATCCGAAACTCCAGGGAATGTTCAAACTGAACTGAACTGTTGGAGAAAATCCAGTTAACCCAATGATTCAACAAATTCTCTGGACTCAGACTTTGAGAATAAACAGACTTAATTCATGATATCATGGAGAGCACACCTTACCTAAAAGCGGTCCAGTGTTACTCTGCAGAACAAAGGAAATCCACAACGGATGTACAGTTACTCAGCCCATCCCGGCTGGACACAATACAATCAGAATGGTTATTGATTCCATACATTACACATAGTACCAATTAAATCACTGATTAGGGATCATGTGGCGACCTGATCAGCTGATGCCGGCCCTGATCATCAATTGATGAGCTCAGGTCCCATCCATTGTCCTGAAGTCTCCCAATTATCACCTTAAATGGACCTGCATTCCTGAAGGTGCCGGGCAGTCTGCAGATTCACTGATAAGAGGGGCCCCCTCTCGTTATCTGTGTTATGCCGCACCAGGCTCCAGCTGTGAGCTCTGTCCCACAGAGCCTCGGGCTAAAACTCCATTTTGTATCAATGTGTGACTATGCTTTCAAATCAAATAAGAGAGAATATGTGTATACGTTCTCACTAGGATTACATTAATCTGTCTACAAAATAATAGGTATAGAAGCAAAACTCAACAAAATTGCTCCCACAATCCCTCCTTTTATCATACCATGATAACAAAACCTCATCGCATGCAGAGGGGAAAAGTAGGGGTTAAAATGTTGTTAAAGCACAATGTCTCTCCCCCTCCACTCTGCACCAGCCACAAAGCCAAGTTGCCTCATGAGCCCTGAAGCTATGAAGTCATTTCTGATAAGCTGTGCCTCCCTCCAGCACTGAAGCGAGCCTGTTAGCAATACATGATTGATTAATTTCATCTTAAAATGTACCCATAAAATTCTGTTCTTAAAATTTTAAAATTCCGTTCCCACAGTCCCATCCTGACTCTTCAAAACCTTTTAAGAATCTTTCCCTTGATCCCACCGAGGTGCCTTTAATGGTCGCTATTGGTCCAGAAACAGCCTTCAACACCTGGAGGGGTCGCACTCAATACGTTGCCTGCTTGTGCCACAAGAGGGGCCTGCAGGAACTCTGTAAAGGCATAAGTTTTGCAAGGGTTTCAGTTACTTGCTTATAACATAAAAGGTGGTACACTTATACAATTACAATTTCGATGATACAAACATCTTTCAAAGAACAAAGAACAAAGAACAAAGAAAATTACAGCACAGGAACAGGCCCTTCGGCCCTCCAAGCCTGCGCTGATCCAGATCCTCCATCTAAACATGTCATCTATTTTCTAAGGGTCTGCATCTCTTTACTTCCTGCCCATTCATGTATCTGTCTAGATACATCTTAAAAGACGCTATCGTGCCCGCATCTACCACCTCCGCTGGCAACGCATTCCAGGCACCCACCACCCTCTGCATAAAGAACTTTCCACGCAAATCCCCCCTAAACTTTTCCGCTTTCACTTTGAACTCGTGTCCCCTAGTAATTGAATCCCCAACTCTGGGAAAAAGCTTCTTGCTATTCACCCTGTCTATACCTCTCATGATTTTGTACACCTCAATCAGGTCCCTCCTCAACCTCCGTCTTTCTAATGAAAATAATCCTAATCTACTCAACCTCTCTTCATAGCTAGCGCCCTCCATACCAGACAACATCCTGGTGAACCTCCTCTGCACCCTCTCCAAAGCATCCACATCTTTTTGGTAATGTGGCGACCAGAACTGCACGCAGTATTCCAAATGTGGCCAAACCAAAGTCCTATACAACTGTAACATGACCTGCCAACCCTTGCACTCAATACCCCGTCCGATGAACGAAAGCATGCCATATGCCTTCTTGACCACTCTATTGACCTGTGTTGCCACCTTCAGGGAACAATGGACCTGAACACCCAAATCTCTCTGTACATCAATTTTCCCCAGGACTTTTCCATTTACTGTATAGTTCATTCTTGAATTGGATCTTCCAAAATGCATCACCTCGCATTTGCCCTGATTGAACTCCATCTGCCATTTCTCTGCCCAACTCTCCAATCTATCTATATTCTGCTGTATTCTCTGACAGTCCCCTTCACTATCTGCTACTCCACCAATCTTAGCGTCGTCTGCAAATTTGCTAATCAGACCACCTATACTTTCCTCCAAATCATTTATGTATATAACAAACAACAGTGGTCCCAGCACAGATCCCTGTGGAACACCACTGGTCACACGTCTCCATTTTGAGAAACTCCCTTCCACTGCTACTCTGTCTCCTGTTGCCCAGCCAGTTATTTATCCATCTAGCGAGTACACCTTGGACCCCATGCGCCTTCAGTTTCTCCATCAGCCTACCATGGGGAACCTTATCAAACGCCTTACTGAAGTCCATGTATATGACATCTACAGCCCTTCCCTCATCAATCAACTTTGTCACTTCCTCAAATAATTCTATTAAGTTGGTTAGACATGACCTTCCCTGCACAAAACCATGTTGCCTATCACTGATAAGCCCATTTTCTTCCAAATGGGAATAGATCCTATCCCTCAGTATCTTCTCCGTAGCTTCCCTACCACTGACGTCAGGCTCACCGGTCTATAATTACCTGGATTATCCCTGCTACCCTTCTTAAACAAGGGGACAACATTAGCAATTCTCCAGTCCTCTGGGACCTCACCCGTGTTGAAGGATGCTGCAAAGATATCTGTTAAGGCCCCAGCTATTTCCTCTCTCGCTTCCCTCAGTAACCTGGGATAGATCCCATCCGGACCTGGGGACTTGTCCACCTTAATGCCTTTTAGAATACCCAACACTTCCTCCCTCCTTATGCCGACTTGACCTAGAGTAATCAAACGTCTGTCCCGAACCTCAACATCCGTCATGTCCCTCTCCTCGGTGAATAGCGATGCAAAGTACTCGTTTAGAATCTCACCCATTTTCTCTGACTCCACGCATAACTTTCCTCCTTTGTCCTTCAGTGGGCCAATCCTTTCTCTTGTTACCCTCTTGCTCCTTATATATGAATAGAAGGCTTTGGGATTTTCCTTAGCCCTATTTGCTAAAGATATTTCATGACCCCTTTTAGCCCTCTTAATTCCTCGTTTCAGATTGGTCCTACATTCCCGATATTCTTTCAAAGCTTTGTCTTTCTTCAGCCGCCGAGACCTGATGTATGCTTCCTTCTTCCTCTTAGCTAGTCTCACAATTTCACCTGTCATCCATGGTTCCCTAATCTTGCCATTTCTATCCCTCATTTTCACAGGAACATGTCTCTCCTGCACGCTAGTCAACCTCTCTTTAAAAGCCTCCCACATATCAAATGTGGATTTACCTTCAAACAGCTGCTCCCAATCTACATTCCCCAGCTCCTGCCGAATTTTGGTATAGTTGGCCTTCCCCCAATTTAGCAGTCTACCTTTAGGGCCACTCTCATCTTTGTCCATGAGTATTTTAAAGCTTACGGAATTGTGATCACTATTCCCAAAGTAGTCCCCAACTGAAACTTCAACCACCTGGCCGGGCAGGTGGTTCCCTAACACCAGGTCCAGTATGGCCCCTTCCCGAGTTGGACTATTTACATACTGCTCTAGAAAACCCTCCTGGATGCTCCTTACAAATTCTGCTCCATCTAGACCTCTAACACTAAGTGAATCCCAGTCAATGTTGGGAAAATTAAAATCTCCTATCACCACCACCCTGTTGCTCCTACATCTTTCCATAATCTGTTTACATATTTGTACCTCTATCTCACGCTCGCTGTTGGGAGGCCTGTAGTACAGCCCCAATACTGTTACCGCACCCTTCCTATTTCTGAGTCCTGCCCATGTTGCCTCACTGCTCGAGTCCTCCATAGTGCCCTACTTCAGCACAGCTGTGATATCCTCTTTGACCAGTAATGCAACTCCTCCACACCTTTTACCTCTGTCTCTATCCCGCCTGAAGCATCGATATCCTGGGATATTTAGTTGCCAATCACGCACTTCCCTCAACCAAGTCTCAGTAATAGCAATAACATCATACTCCCAGGTACTAATCCAAGCCCTAAGTTCATCTGTCTTACCTATTACACTTCTTGCATTAAAACAAATGCACCTCAGACCACCAGTCCCTTTGCGTTCATCATCTGCTCCCTGCCTACTCTTTCCCTTAGTCACACTGACTTCATTATCTAGTTCCTTACAGGCTTTAGTTACTACCTCCTTCCTGTCAATTGACATCCTCATTTGGTTCCCAACCCCCTGCCACATTAGTTTAAACCCTCCCCAACAGCGTTAGCAAAAGCACCCCCAAGGACATTGGTTCCAGTCCGGCCCAGGTGTAGACCGTCCAATTTGTAATAGTCCCACCTCCCCCAGAACCGGTCCCAATGTCCCAAAAGTCTGAACCCCTGCTTCCTGCACCATCTCTCAAGCCACGCATTGCTCCTGACTATTCTTTCATTTCTTCTTTGACTATCACGTGGCACTGGTAGCAATCCTGAGATTACAACCTCTGAGGTCCTACTTTTTAACTTGGCTCCTCACTCCCTAAACTCTGTTTGCAGGACCTCATCCCGTTTTTTACCTATATCATTTGTGCCTATGTGCACAATGACAACTGGCTGTTCACCCTCCCCCTTCAGAATGTTCTGCAGCCGATCTGAGACACCCGTGCACCTGAGAGGCAACATCCCATTCAACATCCTCTTACATCGGCTAATTAATTTCTAAACTTGCCAAATTCAGTAGGTCACATCTAACACCATGATATGCAAAACCACTATCAGGACATGGGAGTCAATTTTAAACCAGGGGTGTATCTGCATGTCTGACCCCCAGTTCCATAAGTCCTCCTGCCAGGTGGAATCATTTATCTTGTCAATCTCATCTTGTAGCATCTTTGACTGTTGTTCCAAACTGTAGTACAGTGCAGCAATGACTTGTAGCTGCTGTCTATCTTTACCCAAGCGTGTGGGCAATGGCTGAATAGTATATTCATATTCTTGGCGGTACTTTGTCAAATCCTCCTTCATATCTTCTGTTACAGTTATCGTTTCTCTCTTTTGCTTATGTATCTGTACCAACTCCATCTTCCCTACTCGGGTTGGTATTTGTGGGTTGAACCAAAATGTACTGTTGCTCACTGGCCAAGTCCGTTTCTGTCCATACTGGTATTCCTTCGCGGTGGTGGTTCAGCAATATTTCCCCTTTCCCATGTAGGCCACATGGGTTAACCCTGACAATGCTTTCCTTGTCTCCATGGTGCAATTTACAGTGGCATTAAATCCACATTTTGATTCTGCCTTTTTATAGTTAGGATGAGGACATATGATCACCTGGTTTTCCAGACTACACTCAGACAATGGACAATGTTGTTCCAATTACCTCTTTTCCAATTTCCATAACATCGGGTAAAATATCATTGTATTCTATGTAATCTTTTCCCCTTAGTGAAGACTCAAAGTCCGTTAACAAATAATGAAGAAATCTCTTTCTCTGCCAGACCAGATAGCTCTTTTAAAGTGGAACCAGAGCAGTCAATGGAAATATCTGAAAATGAAGAGACCGATGAAGTGTTGACTATGGAGGTGGCCGCAGAGGGACCACGGCTTTTGAGCACTGCCAACCTGACTAGCTCAAATGAAGCGGAGCACAGTTTACAGAATTACAAAACCAAGTCTGACTGTGACAGCAGCTGTATGAAGGCAGAATACAACAGCATGAACTCTGAAAATGATGAGTGTTTAGTGAAAAAAACAGCAACCTTTATGCCAGTACTAGTCACAGATCATTTCACACAAGTTTTTTTAACAAAAAAGTTTTAAAACTTTTTTTTCCAAAACACACTCATCGTCACAATTCTTTTTGCTGACATTAAATTGAAAGCAAAAAAGTTTTTTTTAAACATTTTCTTTACATAAAAAAGTCCGTAAAAATTTAATACAGTGAAATGTTTTTTTTTAAAGTACGACAGTTTTCTGCTGACTGTCGGTGATATTCAGTCAGACTGAATTGATATCTAACCAATACTATAGTATTTACACAGTAAAAGAGGGAGAATAATGAAACCCTCCCTGACCCCACAACCTCCCACCCTCAAAAATGTCAAAGTTGACAGGGACTAGTCATTAACTAGAATTCGTTTCTTTGCCTTCTCAATATATTCACATGTGCCTTAAAACAGTATAATACAGATAGCTATGAGGAGACTGAGAAGCTGGTTATTGATTCACATGGATTTTTGCTCAAGGATGGGACAGGACAGGGCTGGGGGAGGGGAACAGAGAGGGGTTTATTATTCAACCCACATCCGGTTCTTCTTTAGGCTTGTAAATGGCGCCAAATTTCTGCATGTACTTCTTAATGCATTCCTTGGTTTGTTTTTTTTTTACCTTAGATGACATTTTAACTCCTTAAATAACTTGCCAAATTAAACTGGATTTTTTACATCTCACATTATTCCAAATTCTAATAACAGTAAATTTCCCTTTGAGTGCTTTAAATAACCACCCAGATCAATTAAATTTTGTTTATTGATTCCAATTTCTTATGCCCAGACTTGGTTGTATTTTTGTACGTTAAAGACAGAAGTGCGTGCAATTCTCTGTCCTTCTTAAGTACTTTGTCTCATTGATAAGGATGGTTGCAGCAGGGTTAATTTCTTGCTTGTCTCCAAGGGGGCGGAGCAAAGCATTCTCTGCTGCGCTGCTTAACGTAACCCTTTTTTTTAATGGAAAAGAACTAAACTCCAATTAAAGCAGGAGTGGTACACTTCAAATTGGATTTCTGCCAAACATCTTCAGACCTTCAAGGCTAAAGCTTATCTCTTAGAAAATTGTTCATTGCCTTTTCACGGTTGCACAACCAATTAAAAATAAAACTTTAACTTAAAATATAATTCCATTTTTATATCCCATTCCTGGGTGCACAATCTTAAATTGAAATGAACACACTCAACAATCACTTTTCACACTCATTCAATTCCAAACAACTTCGAAAATTGATTTCTGTAATGGGTTACGAATTCAAAATACCAAATCTCTTTCAAAATTCCCTGTCCCGATGTCAAGGAACACACACAGGTTCAACTAATTCACAACCAAAACATGACTCAAGGTTCCCACCAAATATACAATTGTAAATTAGAAAAAAATAACAGACTCATTCGCTCATCGTTAAGGCCAGACAACAAAGAGTTAACGATAGTCAGTTTTACAGAACACAAGCTCTACAGAACACAAGTTGTACATCCCAGACATTCAATTCATTCGCAGAAGCTTCCAACATTCTCACATTCAAATCAAAGACACAGTAACTTGTTTTTACTCAAAAACATACCTATCTTTAAAACACATATTTACCGTGGTGCTTCTGCGTCTCCTTCGAGGGGGCAAACGGATGTGGGTCCCCTTTCTCCAGAGGACACGAATTATTTGTCCCCGGGGGCGACCCTTCCCTCTTGGAAGCCGTTGAGTCCAGATTTCCTTCTACTTTCTCAAAAACCTTCTTCACTTACGAGTTCTTTTCTATGAATCAAGGAGCATTAAAACAAAAGAAAACGAACAAGACACAAGAAAACGAATAGACACAGTAACACAAACAAAGGACGAACCACACACAAGGAGACGAACATGCGCAGTTAATGTTAAATTATCAAGGTCAGCTAACCAGCTCACCCCTGTCTCTCAGGCCAACGCTCTTTCGTTCTCCCTCCGTCTCACAGCACTCTCTCTCTCGGGCCAGATCCCGGCACGTGTACTCAGGAGCAACCATCACGTGCCTGTTGGGTTAATTTGGTATTAACTTTAGTTACAGCCCCAGTCGTTTACCATCCCAGACGGTTGTCCTAACTCCTTTTGTCCCACAGCCTCTTTACTCCACCCGGTGGTGGAACAGCTTGCGCAAACTCAAATTAGGATCACTAAATTCCCGGAATTTGGTACTACTACTACATCAAATTCGCCAAATTTTACTGCTTTTTTTTTTCTCAGCTTCCAGCCAATTCTTCCTTGACCCCTAGTCCCCCTCTCCCAGATAACCTTGGCCTTCACGTGGGGCCCAGTCGCCCTCTTAATTCCGGCTCAGGCTGTGTGATTGAGACATTCGAGTCGCAGAAAAGTTGACTTACCCCTGATCCGGTCGATTAGGTTCTTTTGGATCCCGTGAACTCAGGAATCCTGCCGATTACGCCAACTGTTGAGAAAATCCAGTTAAAACCCAATGATTCAACAAATTCTCCGGACTCAGACTTTGAGAATAAACAGACTTTATTCATGATATCATGGAGAGCACACCTTACCTAAAAGCGGTCCATTGTTACTCTGTGGAACAAAGGAAATCCACAACGGATATACAGTTACTCAGCCCATCCCGGTTGGACACAATCCAATCAGAATAGTTATTGATTACATACATTACACATAGTACCAATTAAATCACTGATGAGGCATCATGTGGCGACCTGATCAGCTTATGCCGGCCCTGATCATCGATTGATGAGATCAGGTCCCATCCATTGTCCTGAAGTCTCCCAATTATCACCTTAAATGGGCCTGCATTCCTGAAGGTGCCGGGCTGTCTGCAGATTCACTGATAAGAGGGGCCCCCTCTCGTTATCTGTGTTATGCCGCACCAGGCTCCAGCTGTGAGCTCTGTCCCACAGTGCCTCGGGCTAAAACTCCATTTCGAATCAATGTGTGACTATTTTTTCAAATCATATAAAAGAGAATATGTGTATACGTTCTCACTAGGATTATATTAATCTGTCTACAAAATAATAGGTATAGAAGCAAAACTAAGCAAAATTGCTCCCACAATCTGACACTCCAGGGAATGTTTAAACTGAACTGTACTCTGTATCCAACCCGTGCTGTACCTTCTCTGAGATTGTTCGATGGGGCAGTGCAGACAAGGAGACTCTGATAGGGGAGAGAGAGAGTAACTATTCCCACTGGCTGCGGAGTCAGGAACTTGTGGGCATAATCTAAAAATATAAACGGAGTCTCAAAACCTTTCAGGAGTGAAATGAAGAAACACTTCAACACACCAGGTGTGGTATCAGTTTGGAACTCCCTTCCACAAACAGCAATTGATGCTGAGACACTTGTAAATTTTTAAATCTGAGATTGATAGATATTTGTTAACCAAAGGTATTAAGAGATAAGGGGCAAAAGTGGGAGATATGGTGTTAGTTAGATCACAGATCAGCCCTGATCTCACTGAATGCTGGAACAGGGTCACGGGGTTAAATTGCCTCCTCATCTTCTAATGTCTGATGTTAAATATCCTTCTTTCTCTCTCAGTCACCCTGTCAGTCTGTTTCTCTCTGTTTCTCTTTTTCTGTCTCTCACTGTGTCTGTTTCGGACAGTGTAGAGTGAGATTCACTCTGTATCCACCCCATGATGTTCCTGTCCTGGGACTGTTGGATGGGACAGTGTAGAAGGAGCGTTACTTTGTATCTAATCCATGCTCTACCTGTCTGGGGAATGTTGATGGGAGAGTGCCAACAGAGAGGTCTGGGACCAGGGTCCTCATGGGGAGGACTTAATGGTGCCTCCTAATTGACCAGTTAGCAATATTGGTGCTCCAGGGATGAAAGGGACAGTGGCTGAGTGGATACGACATTGGCTGAGAGAGTGGACAATGGTTGTTTCAGACTGGAGGGAGGTATGCAGTGGAGGATCATATTAGGACCACTGCTCTTTTTGATATATACTAATGACTTGGACTTGTGGTTACAGGACATAACTTCAATTTTTTCCAATGTTTGTGACATCTGCAATGTAATAAACAGGGAAGGGACCAGTAGCAGACTTCAGGAGGAGAGAGGCAGTCTGGTGAAATGGAACACACAAGAACAAATGAATTCGGAGAAGGAGTGGGCCATTCGGCCCCTCGGGACTGCGCTGCCATTCAATGGCTGATCTGATTGTGAACTCAACTCCACTTTCCTGTCTGCGTCCCATAACCCTTGACCCCCTAATTGATCAAAAATCTATCTAAGTCAGCCTTGAATATGTTCAATGATCTAGCCTCCACTGCTTTCTGGTGAAGAGAATTCCACAGACTAACCACCCTCTGAGAGAAAAGCATTTCTCCTCATCTCAGTTTTAAATGGGAGAGCCCTCATTTTAAACTGCGTCCCCTAGTTCTAGTCTCCCCAACAAGTGGAAACATCCTCTCAGCATCCACCCTATATAGTCCCCTCGGGACCCGAGATGTTTCACTCAGATCACCTCTCATTCTTCTAAACTCCAGTGGGTATAGACCCAACCTGTTCAACCTTTCCTCATAGGACAACCCCTTCATCCCAGGAATCAGCCCAGTGAACCTTCTCTGAACTACGTCGAATGCAATTACATAATTTCTTCAGTAAGGAGACCAAAAGTGTCCACAATCCTGCAGACGTCGTCTGACGTATGCCCTGCACAGCTGGAGCAACAATTCCCTTCTTTTATATTCTATTCCCCTTGTAATAAACAACACTGTTCCATTTGCCTTCTAATCACTCATTGTGCCTGCATAGTAACATTTAGTGATTCATGTACCAGGACCCCCAGATCCCTCTGTCCCGTAGAGTTCTGCAGTCTCTCTCCATTTCAATAACATGCTGCTATTTATTCTTCCTGACACATTCTACTCCATCTGCCAAATGTTTGTCCACTCACTTAACCTATGGAAATCTCTTTGTAGACTCTTTATGTCCTCTTGACAGTTTACTTTGCAACCTATCATTGGACAGACACAGGATAACTTCAATGCTGAGAAATGTGAAGTGATGGATTTTGGAAGGATGACTGTGGGAGAGGCAATCTGAACTAAATGGTAAAATGTTAAAATGGGTGCAGGAACAGAGAGACCTGACACATCCAGGAGCTGACAGTGTCTCTCTCTCTCTCCCCCTTTTTGCTGTCTCTATTTCAATACCGATCCTGACTTTTTTCGGAATCCTTTTTGGTTGAATAGTACCCTGAAATGTTACAAGGAACAAGTCCCATTTCTGTGGTATTTTCTGTATCTTAATGATTCAATTTGCAGCTTGGATTGTGTCAGGTAAATGTGGTTTCTCATTCAGACATTCCTGCATTGTGGAACTGTCAGTTATCTGTTCAGGGACAGGATATCGTGGTGTTTGAATGGGGTTGAAGATTTTGGTTGATTGAATAGGGTGTGAATTAGATTGTGGATTGTGTCCCTGAAGGTCTTGAAGCCGATGTTCTGGGAGAATGAAGTGATTTACCAATGTCTGAACAACATCAAAGTCTTTAGACACATGAAAGAACAAGATTGGGGACAATATACAAAAATCTGAGACAGTCAGGCAACAACAGGAGGAAGGTGAATGTCTTTTACAGTTTGTAATCTGAAAGCCTGAGCTAATGACTGAAAAAGCAGGAGTTCAAATCCCAAATTGGGCTCTTGAGAATTTGAATTTCTCTGAAAATAAAAAATAACTCTGGAATAATAAATCCTCCAAGATGAATTGATTCCGTCTCACTGCTCTGACACTGATTTACCTTCAAGTAGTTTTTTCCAGTCCACTTTTTCTAAATCGCCTTCCACTGGCCCAGGTTCATTCCCTAAAACTAAGTGTCAAACTCACCCATCTCTTGTTGACCTTGCTCCGTACTGGCCTAAAAAAGTTACCCTGATGTATATTTAGAATTCTGTATCCTCGATACATTTTACACTAGTCTCAGATTTCAATGTACTGGTTAGGACTGCACTAGACACCGTCTCTGTTTATATTACACATGACCCTGTCTCTGCTATAAAATTGGCTTAAAAAGTGGAGAGAAAATCCTCCATGTTATACACTAGATCCGAAGTAATAGGAGCAGGAGTAGGCCATTCAGCCCATTGAGCCAGCTCCACCAATCAATACTATCATGACTGATCTGATAGTGACCAGAACACCACTTTCCTTTCTGCCCGCCCCATAACCCTTGACTCCCGTGTCAATCATCAATCTGTCCAACTCAGCCTTGAATATAGTCAATGACCCAACCTCCACGGCTCTCTGGGGAAGGGAATTCCAAAGTCTTGCCAACCACTGAGAGAAAATAAATTCCTCCTCTTCTTTGTCATAAATGGGAGACCTTTTATTTTTAAACTGTGTCCCCTCGTTCTAGACTCCCCCACAAGGGAAACATATTCCCAGTATGCGCCCTGTAAAGTCCCCTCAGAATCTTGTATATTTCAGTTCCATATGACATGAATCTGAGTCGTTCCAAGGCTGGTGGGAGGGTTTAGGGGAGACCAGAGAGAACCCCCGACCCAGTCAGCTCTTTTTCAAACAGGAAACCATCAGTACATTGGCAGTGATGTTACTGAAGCCCTGAGGAAGACAGGGGA